>NW_021777972.1:0-803 GCF_005508785.2 Acyrthosiphon pisum | reverse complement strand
TTTTAAATTTTCAAATTCTTAGAATACAAAAATTGAACATTTATTAAATTTTTAACTACAAATAAATTATTGAATCTTAAATTTGATAAATTTTTTCAAAATTCGATCTTTAAATGCTTATAAAAAAAAAATTGTGCCTATATATTTTTTAATATTTTTCAACTGCTATTGTAACAAATATATCAGGAGCTTTGTATTAAATTTATACACTTTTTGGCCCAACAGATAAAACTTTATTGATATTTATAGAAAAAAAAAAGTAAAAAAATTGAAAACTTATAATGTCCGTAAACAGTTCAAAAAGAGTCAAATTATTTTAAAAATTGTATGGTGTATAGGAAATACTAATATAAACATTCAGTAAAATTTTCATGTATCTGCAGTTATTCGTTTTTGAATTACAACAAAATAAGGAAATCGCTACATGAGAAATCGAGTGAATATCCAATGTTGTAAAAATTTGAATTTCAAACGATCATAAACATTTAATTTGACTTTCTTATAGATATTTTTTGTTTGATAAAGGTAGATAATCTTATAAGGAATCTTGTATTACATTTTCATATCTTAGATTTAAAAAGAAAAATTTTTATGAATTTCTAACTCGAAATAATTTGCAAATTTTCGTGATTTTTCCATATTTTGTTATTTTTTGAACTTTAAATGCTTATAAAAAAAAACTGTGACCAACAATTTTTAATATTTTTCATCTGCCTTTGAAACAATATACTAGGAGCCTTCTATTAAATTTTCAAGCTTTTTTTATCCAACAAATAAAATTTTATTTGATATTTTTAGAAAAA
>NW_021777971.1:0-818 GCF_005508785.2 Acyrthosiphon pisum | reverse complement strand
AAGGCGAGTCGCGCAAGACGAGTACCGGCCGCCCGGTAGCTCGCTCTCTTCGACGTCAACCCGTTACACCGACTACCCGCTTCGTAAAAACCGTCGTACGACCCGGCCACGTTATTTTAACGTCCCCGTAATTTGAACCTATTTCTGTAAACGCGTTATTCGACGTCCCCGTACGTTCGATCCGATATATATATCTGTAACCACGTTGTCAACGTGTCCTGTATTTACGATACGCATTTTACAGTTTGTTCGACCTAACAGTGTAATTGTGGTAATAAAGCTTGAATTAACTTACAAAAACAAAATCTTGTGTTGTGCATTGTTTCTCCCTAAATCAACTCCACACCACGAAGTACGACCGGCCTACCGCGGACCTCATACAGGTAACCCACACCGCCGTAGCCGCGTCAAATTGGCTCCCCGCAGAGGAATCACCTCAAGTCAGCGAAAAGGTAAGAATTTTTCACGCTGACACTTACCTCGGATTAATTGCTTATATTATAACTTTAGTATTAAGATATTTAACCAGTAGTGTGTCTTCACGTTAGCTAGGACTCCCAAGTTAAATTACGTAACAAATATTTTTAGTACGTCAAGGGGAAATCCGCGCGAACCGAGAATAAACGTGAAACGGCTGTGGGAAGCGATTACATAACGTACCGCCACCCCATCCAACGCTTACCTTTCGTCCCGCGGCACTATCGCCGATAAAAACAGAGCGCGCAGGCCAAAAACCGGTTCAGCCGCCGCAGCCGACAACTGCCGCCACCGAGGTCGTTGACCCAGTACCTCTATTTTTGGTACGCAACGGCGGCACC
>NW_021777970.1:0-1293 GCF_005508785.2 Acyrthosiphon pisum | reverse complement strand
TTATAAGAAACCTTGTATTAAATTTTCAAAGTTTTCTATCCAACCCAAAAATTTTTTATCGGTTTTTTAAAAAAAAATACTTAGAAAAATTGAAAATTTCATTTGTCTATAAATAGCTCAAAAAAAAGTCGAAACACTTTGAAAATTTTAACCCTGTATAGACAACGCTAATATAAACATCTGTTGCAAATTTCAAGTGCTTACAATAATTATTTTTTGAGTTACAGTAAAATTAAGTTTTCGTTTTTGTCAAAAATTGGTTTTGCGTAAAAATTCGCGTTTTTCCGTTATTTTTTTAAGGTTTTTCCTGCCGCTTTTGAAAAGTATTGGGAAATTTTCACTTTTGACCCCCCAAAGTACCAACTAGATTCACTTTCCTTTCAGAAAAGGTACAACTTTTGAAAATGGAAGCATTTTTACTGTTACAAAAGTTGTCGTCAGCCCCAAAAAAAAAAAAAAAAAAAAAAAAAAAAACACACATCATTGTAAAATCAATACATTCATCACTTCGTTCAGAATCTAAAAGGTGGGTAAGTGGATTTCGCTCTGCTGTACAGTAGGTTACAAGTGGGTCACTGTATAATGGATGGTATTAAATTTGAATTCAATGATATAATATTATTGTAGAAAAAAAAACGATTCTGAGCGGAGATGGTATGTCAGTCTAGGTATAAGACATATTTTATACTTATCTATGGTATTGAAAAAAAAATTGATCTATAATAATTTCCAAATTAATCATATCACAATATCCATTAGGTACTTATAACACGTTATACATCAACAAAAAACCATTGTACTATCATAGATATAATAAAATAGTATACTTTAGAAGTTTCAAGTACCCATGAATAATATTACACAATCACAACAAAATAACTAAAATAATAATTTCGTCCAAATTTGAACTTAAAATTACTATAAAAATAAACTGTGCTTCTATATTTTTTAGATTTTTTGGTTACAGAATAAACTACATACGTGGAATCTTGTATTAAATTTTCAATCCTTAGATATAAAAGTTGAACATTTTATACATTTTTAACTATGAAATAGTTATTCAATTTTAAATTTGATAAATGTTTTCAAAATTCGATCTTTAAATGCTTATAAAAAGAAATTGTACCTGTATATTTTTTATATTTTTCAACTACTATTGTAACAATGTATCAGAAGCCTTGTATTAACTTTTTACACTTTTTGGCCCAACAGATAAAACTTTATTGATATTTATAGAAAAAATAACTAAAAAAATTGAAAACTGACAATGCCCGTAAACAGCTCAAAAAGAGT
>NW_021777969.1:0-978 GCF_005508785.2 Acyrthosiphon pisum | reverse complement strand
ATTTTACCATTTAAGGAGCATCCTGAGATAATACAAACTTCCATTTCTCAAATAAGAAAATACCATTTTCTACTGTAAATTGTCATCCAGATGACTTTTTTGAAAATTTTAATGCACCTAAATCTAAATTTAAGCGAGTAGTTTCTGAGTAAGTAGTTACGAAGAATAATTGGTTCATCATCTATGATAATAAGTTTATAACATATAAAAAGTGAGCCACGTTGATGATTTGAAAATTGTTACTACAATTATTTATTTAACATTTAACATTTTACAATTTGTGAAGACTATCTTGACTTTAATACTAAATATTACATACTACATTTTAAATTGTGTCTAATACTCTAATATTATTATAATATTATTAAAATATTAAAGACTATTCTATATCTTTTTAGATTCTGAGTGGAACGATGAATGTATTGATTTTACAATGATGTGTGTTTTTTTTTTTTTTATTTTTTTTTGTGTCTGTCATCACCTTTTAGGACAGTAAAACTGCTTCGATTTTCTTCAACAGTAACTTTTATGATTGGAAAGTGAATCTAGTTGGTACTTTGGGGGGTCAAAAGTAAAAATTTCCCAGTAGTTTTCAAAAGCGACGTGAAAAACAAAAGAAAAATTAAGGAAAAACGGGAATTTTTACGCAAAATCGATTTTTAACAAAATCGATTTTGGTTTTTGGTGTAACTCTAAAACAAATGACCGTAGGTATATGAAATTTTCACAGGTTGTTTATATTTGCATTTTCTATACACGGTAAAATTTTGAAAATATTTTGATTTATTTTGAGCTCTTTACGGACATTTTCATTTTCCATTTTTTTTTAGTTTTTTTTCTAAAAATATCAATAAAATTTTATTTGTTGGATAAAAAAGCTTGAAAATTTAATAGAAGGCTCCTAATATATTGTTTCAAAGGCAGATGAAAAATATTAAAAATCGTTAGTCACAGTTTTTTTTTATAAGCATTTAAAGT
>NW_021777968.1:0-779 GCF_005508785.2 Acyrthosiphon pisum | reverse complement strand
AGCTGAGACGGTATATCAGTCTATGTATTAGACATATAATATATACTTATCTATGGTACTAAAAAAAAATTGACCTATAATAGGTACCTATAATAAATTCCAAATTAATCATATCATAATATCTATTAGGTACTCATAAGTTATAACGCGTTATACATCAACAAAAAACCGTGGTAAAATCATAGATATATAATAGCATACTTTTGAAGTTTTAAGTACCCACGAATAATATTATACAATCACAACAAAATAACTAAAATAGTTATCCTAGGTTTTTAATATGTAATTTCGTCCAAATTTGTACTTAAAATGACTTTAAAAATAAACTGTGTAAATGTATTTTTTAGATTTTTTGGTAACAGAATTAATTACTTACGTGGAATCTTGTTTTAAATTTTTAATTCTTAGATACAAAAATTGGACATTTTATACATTTTTAACTACAAAATAATTTTTCAAATTAAAATTTAATAAATTTTGTCAAAATTTGATCTTTAAATGCTTATAAAAAAAAATTGTGCCTATGTTTTTTTAATATTTTTCAACTGATATTGTAACAATATATCAGGAGCTTTGTATTAAATTTATACACTTTTTGGCCCAACAGATAAAACTTTATTGATATTTATAGAAAAAAAAACTAAAAAAATTTAAAACTGAAAATGTCCGTAAACAGCTCAAAAAGAGTCAAAATATTTTCAAAATTGTATGGTGTATAGGAAATGCTAATATAAACATTCACTAAAATTTTCATGTATCTGCAGTTATTCGTTTTGAAT
>NW_021777967.1:3310-4343 GCF_005508785.2 Acyrthosiphon pisum | reverse complement strand
TTAAATCATCACTCAGTGGTCTCGTTAATGTGAAATTTCCTTTTAATTCAGTTGTGTTACTAGATGTTTTACTCAGAAAAAAATTAGTTTGCAACCTATGATGTAGCATAGGATTACATTTTATGATAGCTTTGAAGCTTACTCGATATTCACCCTAGAAACACAATTAAATATTTATTAGGTTTATTTATTATTTTCTGAACTCGCCGCGATGGCAATAGTATTATGAGCATTTTCAAATAATAATGTTTTACCTATTCATAACTCACTTAAAAATTAAAACATCATAAAAAACCAACGAGGGAACACAGATAATTTTGTAACTTAAAAGTTTGATAATAGGTCAATTCACTTTAATATCAAAACTGATCACGCCCTAATGAAACTAGCGAACGATAATTTGTTATGTCGTATACGTGTGTAAGACGGAGACAACACATTCGGGTGCGACGTCCCTTTATGTATTATTTTCCCAGAAGATATTAAACACATATAAATGGTGTCCATAGGCGCACATTGGGTGTGAATTTAGGGGGTGCTGGAATAGTTTATGTTACAGAGGTCCGTGGGGGGCTTTTTCCCTCACACCCCCCTTAATCCTAATACTATAAATTTTAAGTTTTACGTTTTTGATTAGAACTTTGAATTCACGGGGTTACTTTGATACCCATATATTTTTATTCACCATAGTACCATGATGATTAAATTTTATTTTCATAAAATGGGGTTACTTTGATAACCATTAAGAAATATAGGTATCAAAGTTGCCCGTTGTGTAAGTTTGATACCATATTAAAAATATTGATATCTCAAAAGATAACTTTAGAAATTTAAAAATAACTAATATTTAATTTTGAGAGTTCTATCGTTAATACTATAGAGACTATCCATAAAATAAAAAGTTAAATTGTCATAAAACAGTAAAAAATTATCAAAGTTACCCCATTGTACTGTACTATTTTTATTTTTAAACTATGAGAACTTTTTTCGTATTTGTGATATCGAAAAATTAAAAACAATGTTTGCCAGCCTA
>NW_021777967.1:0-767 GCF_005508785.2 Acyrthosiphon pisum | reverse complement strand
TCTATACATGATAAAATTTTCAAAATATTTTTACTTGATTTCAGCTGATAACGTTCATATTCAGTTTCCAATTTTTTTAGTTTTTTTTTCTATAAACGAATATAAAATTGTATTTGTTGGGTCAAAAAGCTTGAAAAATTAATAAAAGGTTCCTAATATATTGTTACAATAACAGTTGAAAAATATTAAAAATACATAATATGCACAATTTTCTTTATTAGCTTTTGAAGTTCAAATTTTGACAAAATGTAGGTATCAAATTTAAAACTAAAAAATGATTTTGTAGTTAAAAATATATAAAATGTTCGACTTTTATAGCTAATGATTTAAAATTTAAAACAAGGTTCTACATAAATAGACGTTATTTATAAATTGCTTTATTTACAATAATATTATCAAATATATTTAAAATACTGGTAGCTATAATCAACGGTAATATCATAGACTGATATATCGTTTTTCTTATATCAATGATAATATAATATGATTAATAACTTATTATTTATTAGTTATTTATTTGCTCAATAACGTATGGTTTAAAGGTATAAAATATAAAATTAATATGTTATATATTTATGTATTCACTCTAGTTTTTTAATTTTTTTTTTTGGAAACCTATGTATTACAACGAGTTAATAAGAACGATGACCCAAAAATAAATTGTCAAAAATCTTTAGTTTATAAGTTATAACCTCTTGCAAAGTTCAAAATTTTCGGTGTTTTAAGCATTATTCGTACAACTCAATATTTTACTGCGCGTTGAAACA
>NW_021777966.1:0-497 GCF_005508785.2 Acyrthosiphon pisum | reverse complement strand
AAACTATACTAGATTATGATACTAATTATTATTATTGTTGTCCATACAACATAAACAAACATACATAAAATATAAATACATACCCAAACATACAATGTGTATGTATAGGTACGTCACCGCATACGTCTAAATATAAATATATTCCAACTATCAATTAGTAAAAATGTATCAATGTGACAATAATTTACTTAGTATATATAGTATAATATTTTTGTAAATATTATAAATAAGGCATGATTTGTCGCTTATAAAATATAATAATGGTAAAACGGCAACAACTGGGAACCCGGGCCCATCGGGGCCGCTTTTAAAAATCAGACAGGGGGCAAATGCCCCACCTTCGCCCCCCCTTCAAATGACGCCACTAGAAAAAATAACTAAGTTTATATAGGTTATTTTTAGTATTTTTTGGTTACAAACGTTACAATATAGGTAAACTATTTATGAGAATCTTTGTTTTACATTTTCAATCCTTAGTTATAAAAAAATGAACATTT
>NW_021777965.1:0-1579 GCF_005508785.2 Acyrthosiphon pisum | reverse complement strand
TAATACATAGACTGATATACCGTCTCCGCTCAGAATCGTTTTTCTTATACAGTGATATTATATCATTGAATTCAAATTTAATACTGTCCATTATACAGTGACCCACTTCTAACCTACTGTACAGCAGAGCGACATCCACTTACCCACCTTTTTTTCTTTGAATGTTGGGTAAATAAGTTTGAAAACTTAATACAAGGCTCCTACTTTATTGTTACAATGACATTTAAAAAATATAAAAAATCCTTAGTCACAGTTTTTTTTATAAGCATTTAAAGTCCAAATCTTGACAAAATACTGAAAAATCACGAAAATTAGCAAATTATTTTGAGTTGAGAATTCGTAAAAATTTTTCTTTTTAAATCTAAGATTTGAAAATGTAATACAAGATTATTTATAAGTTTGTCTACCTTTATCAAAAAAAATGTCTACAAGCAAATCAAATTAAATTTTTACGAGCATTTGAAGTTCATATTTTTACAATATTGGATATTCACTCGATTTCTCATTTAGTGGTTTTGTTATTTTATTGTTATTCAAAAACGAATAACTGTAGAATGTAGATACATGAAAATTTTACTGAATGTTTATATTTTCATTTTCTATACACCATACAATAATATTTTGACTCTTTTTGAGCTGTTTACGGACATAGTCAGTTTTCAACTTTTTTAGTTTTTTTTTCTATAAATATCAATAAAATTTTATTTGTTGGATAAAAAAGCGTGAAAATTCAATGCAAAGCTCATCCTGATATATTGTTACAATAGCAATTGAAAAATATTAAAAATACATAGTTACAATTTTTTTTTGTAAGCATTTAAAGTTAGTGCGATATCTACTTATTATCTTACATCTGGTATTCCGGTTCCTATTAATTATTATTTACTAGATATTAAATGACTATAAATGGACATATCATTATATAATATGGTATATCATTATATTATATGATATCATTATATTATATATGGTATATCATTATATTATAATAATATATTGTTATTCATTATTATTTAATTTCTTAGTTATAACCAGGGCTCGTTACTTCATGCACTAAAAAATTCATAAATAAGCATGCATTCATGCACTAAAAATTGTCAAAATATGCATTAAAATATGCACTAAAAAGTTCGAAAATATGCATTTATATACTCTAACATTTTTAAATTATGCACTCAAAATATGCATTAGGTATGTAAAAAAATCATGAAAAAGTTTTAAAATAATAAGAATTAATCCATAAATTTAAAAAAATTCAAATTCCTCCACAAAATTTTGCAAACGGCCTGCAACTGTTTGTTTTTCTTTCGGCATTGTTAAAATAAAATATGAATAATGTGTACAGTAGTAACCTACCTATACCTCACATGAAAACACTAAAACAGGAAATTGAATGGAAAAATGCATACGACTCATACGATTAAACTCATCGGCGAGTGTAAGAAAACTATACTGTAGAGTGTAGTAATGTGCAAAATTATAAATGCTGGTTGGTGAGAAGCTGCCACTTTATACGGTGGAGGATGGTAGTGGTACACTGTTTCCGCGTATATTTCGTAAAACGCATAAAATCTAAACA
>NW_021777964.1:0-799 GCF_005508785.2 Acyrthosiphon pisum | reverse complement strand
AAGTAACGCGTTATACATCAACAACAAACTATCATAGATATATAAAAGTATACTTTAGAAGTTTCAAGTACCCACAAATAATATTATACAATCATTACAATCACAACAAAATAACTAAAGTAGTTATTCCAGGTTTTTTAATATGTAATTTCGTCCAAATTTAAACTTAAAATTACTATAAAAATAAACTGTGCTTATGTATTTCTTAGAATTTTTGGTAACAGAATTAAATATTTACGTTGAATCTTTTTTTAAATTTTCAATCCTTAGATATAAAAGTTGAACATTTTATACATTTTTAACTACAAAATAATTATTCAATTTTAAATTTGATAAATTTTGTCAAAATTTCAACTTCAAATGCTTATAAAAAAAAATTGTGCCTATGTATTTGTAATATTTTTCAACTGCTATTGTAACAATATATCAGGAGCTTTGCATTAATTTTTTACACTTTTTGGCCCAATTGATAAAACTTTATTGATATTTATAGAAAAAAAAACTAAAAAAATTGAAAACTTACAATGTCCGTAAACAGCTCAAAAAAAGTCAAATTATTTTCAAAATTTTATCGTATATATAAAATGCTAATATAAACATTCAGTGAAATTTTCAAGTTTCTACAGTCATTCGTTTTTAATTACAACAAAATAAGAAAATCGTCTCATGAGAAATCGAGCAAATATCAAATGTTATAAAAATATGAATTTCAAACGCTCATAAAAATTTAATTTGACTTTCTTATAGACATTTTTATTTTATATAAAAAGGTAGATTATCCTATAAGGAATCTTGTATC
>NW_021777963.1:0-806 GCF_005508785.2 Acyrthosiphon pisum | reverse complement strand
GGCCTTTGGCGTATAAACTTTTTTTCAGTTCCATATAAGGTAGCGCCGGTATTAGCTAGGCTGCACTGCGGATGAAGTCTAGTCACGCCTACTCAAAATTCAAAACCCACAAAAGTGTAACCCGGTTTTAAACCCGAAACCCGCAAAAAATTGTACCCGGTTTTGAACACGAAACCCGAAACCCGAAATATTTTAACCCGTTTTGACTCCCTGGTTTAAACATTAGAGTGAAACAACCTATTATGAAACTTGATGGTAAGAACATTATTTGTGTTTGTATGTTGGTTTATTACCATCATTCAGTTTTTAAGTGAGTTACGAGCATTTTTAATTTACGCTATATTATGTACACGTAACTTGCTAAATGATTCGACTATCGTAAAAACAACATACGAATACAGATAAAGTTCTTACCATCAAGTTTCATAATGGAATAATTTACTCTAATTAACTTACAAAGCTAAAAATGATATTCTGAACCAAGGCTTCAAAACGTTATTATAACGTTATAATTTATAACGCTATAACAGAAAAAAAATTAAAAACATAAACGAAATCAATAAACGAAAAACGAAAAAAATTGAATAACATTAAACATAATATATCATTAATCATAATTCATGATTAAAATTAACAATAAACGTATTTGTAACGTAAAAAAATTGCAAATAACGTTATTTGAAATAACGTTTGTGATTTTTTTTTTACATTGACCCCAATATAATTTTTTTTTTTAAATCTTTTAGTTATGAACAATTCAAAGTTCAGCTAACCTGTGTTGACAATAATTTATATTTCCGAATTAT
>NW_021777962.1:0-1376 GCF_005508785.2 Acyrthosiphon pisum | reverse complement strand
ATGAAAAGGGTGATACCGTATCAATTATAAGTCTTAAAGTAGCCTTATCAAATTCAGCTTGATCCAACTTTTTGATTGGGTAAACTTTACCAACCTCGCTTAATTTAAGTTGCTTATGAGACGTTGTTGTAGAATATGTTGGTCTTTTTTTCATACAATTATTAAATTCTGCCAAATCATTTTGATGCTTAATCTGAAAAAATGTATAAATAAAATATTTTGCACGAGAGTATACTAAAACTTGTTTATTACTAAAACTTGTTTATTTTTAATAATATACAATAACAATTAATACAAATTATTTAAAAATATTAGCATTAAAATATAATAACTATTATTCCATAAAAATTTAACAAATGGTTTAAGAACCATAGGTTCTAAAACTTAAGCTAAAACAAATTCTATGATTAATAATTTTAAAATTAATTATAAAATAAAGGCAATTATTTTTATTATAGTTTACACCTATATATTTAAGAAATCAGGCATCACCGTTAACTTAAAATATAAACCACACTTATAATTTATAAATACAGATACATACTTTGATATGTGTTTTAAGATTTGAATTTGATAATTTTGAAGTAGAAATGTATTTTTCTTTTGAACCACACAAAATGCATTTAAAAATCAAATTATTTCTGTTTGCATTTAAATCGCTTGATTTAAGTTCTTCAAAATAAGAAATCATTGTTGGCCATTTTGGTTGATCATTGGAGCTATTCTCTTCTTGGTGTTCTGGTGCACTAAAAACTGAGAAAAATATATTTTTTTTAAATTAGAAAAAAATGTAGTAACAATAAATATAAATATATGTGTAGTTTAATATTGAAAATTTGTATATTATACTAAATGATAGCTCGCGTTTGGCTTTTTAAAGTCTTGTTAAAATTTGCCTTCACGGCTTAGAGGATAGGCAACACAATGTGGCGCTATCAATACTGCTCATTAATTATTTGAGTATTATTAATCAAAATACAATTGTGTTGGCATTGTCATTTATTTTACATTAGTATAAGAAACTTACATCAGTTATTTTACCTTAAAAAAGTATATAGGCCCGTCGGCCTTAATACACAAAACACAACTCACCTATGGTAAGCTAAGTGGTGGATTTCATCCCACGCGAGCCATGCCGGGGGCGTAGATAAGAACAATATAATTACAACCCGCACACGTGCGACCACCTAGCTGTACCACAACGAAGAACTCACAGAATACAATGATTGCCGCTGCGTACAGAACAAAACACAAAACCACACTATTCACAGTGACGCTGATGAGAAATGACACCCTAGAAACAGGAGAACAATTAAATGAAGGGCAACAAAGGTTGCGCGAACGATACTCACCAGAGTCGAATCACAGCACAATAC
>NW_021777961.1:0-788 GCF_005508785.2 Acyrthosiphon pisum | reverse complement strand
AAATTTAATACTATCCATTATAAAGTGACTCACTTGTAACCAGTGGCGCAATTATCGGGAGTGTTGGGTGTGCAATTCACAGGGGCCCCCGATTTTTGGGGCCCCGAGATCTCATATACGATATTCGTACTATAATGTGTAATATACAAAATAATATAATAATAATTAAATATTGATATAATTTATATAATATAATCTATTAATCTATATATATATATATATATATATTATAAAATAGAAGCCCCTTTTTTGTATGTACCTACGAGCATATCTCGAAAAGAACTCTACTTATTTTAATACGGTTTTCACAAGTAAATCGGTCGAGTCACGGGGAAAGTTTTAATGTATAATAATTTTGTTTGGTAAAATTAATTGGGTGCCGGGTGGCCAAAAATAATAACAATCTATGTCTATATATATAGTACAAATAAATGATTGTTTGTATGTCATTGATCTCCTCCTAAACCACTCCACATTTTTTGTGTGTTTTTGAGAGAGTCTCTGAACGGTTTAGATTCACTATTAGACCCAGTTAGTTTAACCCGGAGAGGTATTTTGAGATTAACGATAGACATTTTTGTTTATTTTTTTTTTTAAATAATTAGTAAAAAATAGTATTTTAAATGTTTGCCATTAGTTACTCTGGTAGATGACGTAAAAGGATCCATTAAATCGTCACACGCTTATGGTTTTGAATAAAGAAATTATATCTTAAAACAAACATGAGAGTTAAATGTATATATTTGTAAGCTGTGGCTATTATATAGGTTCTCAAAAACTACTTGACC
>NW_021777960.1:0-928 GCF_005508785.2 Acyrthosiphon pisum | reverse complement strand
CAGAAAAAAATTGAAATCGTGTATAGGATTTTTTTCAAATAAGAGAAAATAATATCAATCTATTGTTTGTTATCAAATGTACAGCCAAATTACAATAGCCCATATTAAATGTTTGTAGCTCTTAGTCTCAACAAATACTCGATCGATTTCGACGAAACTTTTAGTAATCGTTCATAGATATATCATAAAAGCTTAGAGAGTAGAAAGTAACAGTGAGAACTGACACGTCGTCAAACGGATTCCGTCAAACAGTGTAATTAATTTATCATAAAGCTTAACCTACAGGTCAGTGGCGTCATTTCAGTTTTCAATAGAGGGGGGCAAAGGTTTTGACCGGCCCGAATGGGTAAAAAAACTGCTCGCCTCGATCGCAACCACATATTAACTGCTTACATTTTTTTATGGTACCCTTTTTATCAACTAGGTAACATCATTTTTAAATAAAAGGTAGCAGATATTTTAGAAAAACAATTGTATACCTATATCAGTTAAAAGTCTACAAACTATTATATGGCAATATTTATATTGCAAAACAATAATATTAGTAGTTTATTATAGGATATCTTCTTTTTTTTTTATTTTTGAAAATATGTATCAACTGCATTATATATAAATCAATTTTACCCGATTCATCACTTATAGCCTATACTCTATTACTCTTATATTGGTATACGATATATTTACAAATTAATATTATCTTAAATAATAATAGGTACCTATTTATTTTGTTTTATTGCTTGCTTTCTGGCGCAGTCGCTCAAGTTTTGTCTGTTTATTAAACATACCAGAAATTATTTTCGATTCTTGAGCAGTTTACGGTAATTTTATATTTTTAGCCACACCACCTATTTATTTTTTTTAAGTCATATTTTGCCCAAATTAAAATATTAATGTAAACACGCGTCACAAAAAAAAATAAATTTCAGCT
>NW_021777959.1:0-1272 GCF_005508785.2 Acyrthosiphon pisum | reverse complement strand
TTTGAGAGTAAAACATTTTTATATGAGTTTTAAAATATTATGTTGTATGTGGACGTCAGCGATCAGCGAAAAGATAAAGGTTTGAATTATTTAAAACCAGTAAGTTGAAGCCAATTTCAACAGTGAATGAGATAATAGGGTATTTTCAGTAATTATAAACTGTACAAAAGTCGTATATTATGTGTATGTATGTGGCTGAGTGATGTAAAGGTGCTCTTCGATATAATACTTAGATCGTATTTTGTATATTGTAAAAGGTCACGATTCACGACTATTAAGAGTGGTTATTTCTATATATTGTTAATATAATATAATATAATATAATTATAATGTAGTAAATATAATATGATATGCAATTGCAATCGCCATGGCTCTCAACAATATGTTATGATGTTGACTTGGTTTATGCGTTTGTAGCTTAAGAGTTAAAAGGCAATGTTTAAATTTGTTATATTATAGATTTGTTAAACAAATTATTAATTACCTATACGTAAATATGTTGCATATTTTTTTTGTTACATACACTAAACCAACTCTTAAAAATGTTCACTTGGAAGTTGGTGACTATAAACTTTTAGATATAATAACATTTTATTTTATTTTTATATATTATTTATATATTTATTAAAAATATTTACCGTGAATTGTTTAAAGTAAAAAATGTATATAATTCGAATTTAACTAATATGGAAACACTGTATAAAATATAAACACTATAGTCTATAATTTAGTTTTGGGTTGGAAAAAAATTAAGTGTGTTAGCGTTGTATAAACAAATTAACTTTTTTTTAACTTAATAAAAAGTTAACAAAAAGTGTGTATTAACTTTTAACTTAACTGAGTTAACCTATAATTAAATTAACTTTTAACTTTTAACTTTTTGTTATTGGTGCATATTAACTTAACTTAACTGAGTTAAAAAAAATCATTAACTTGCACAGCCTTGCTAAATAGTAAACAATAAATAATAAATATTGCGACGACGCGCGACGCTGACACTGTCGCCTGTCTCCTGTATAGTGCATACTGCTCAGAAATTTGCTAATCGATTACGATTATAGAAACTAGGGTGCACAGATAAATCGAGGCGCAAAATGATTTAGTTATTGTACAAGTGTACAAATGTACCTATGCAAAATTGTATTAATATTTATTTGTTTAGTTAGTATGTATAAATATAAAAATACCTAAATACAATTTTTATAGTTTTGTTTTAGTTCATGGAACATTACCCCCCCCCCCCGTGGGAGCACGCCAATGTTTTGGGTGCAA
>NW_021777958.1:0-815 GCF_005508785.2 Acyrthosiphon pisum | reverse complement strand
TCCGCTCAGAATCGTTTTTCTTATACAGTGATATATATCATTGAATTCAAATTTAATACTGTCCATTATACAGTGACCACTTCTAACTACTGTACAGCAGAGCGACATCCACTTACCCACCTTTTTTTAATTGAGTTTCCCTTAAGGGAAGTAGCTGTTAATGAGTAGTTGTAAATAATATGACACTGTGAAATTTATAGCTCTTATTATTGTTAAAATACAAATTTCTAAGTCGATTTTTGGACTTAGTGTACTTTGCATGAACGGGGACGATTTAAAGATCGAATTTTGACAAAATTTATCTAATTTTAATAATTATTTTGTAGTTAAAAATTTATAAAATGTTCAACTTTTATATCTAAGGATTGAAAATTTAGAACAAGATTCCACGTAAGTAATTAATTCTGTTACCAAAAAATCTAAAAAATACATTTACACAGTTTATTTTTATAGTCATTTTAAGTTCAAATTTGGACGAAATTACATATTAAAAACCTGGAATAACTATTTTAGTTATTTTGTTGTGATTTTATAATATATTTCGTGGGTATACTTGAAACTTCTTAAGTATACTATTATATATCTATGATAGTATCACGGTTTGTTGTTGATGTATAACGCGTTATAAGTACCTAATGGCTATTGTGATATGATTAATTTGGAATTTATTATAGGTACCTATTATAGGTCAATTTTTTTTAAATACTATAGACTATAATATAATATTATGTCTTATACCTAGACTGACATACCGTCTCCGCTCAGAATACAGATTTTTCTTATACAATGATATTATATCATTGAATTTAAATTTA
>NW_021777957.1:0-868 GCF_005508785.2 Acyrthosiphon pisum | reverse complement strand
GGACAGTAAAAGTGCTTGGATTTTCTTCAACAGTACCTTTTCTGATAGGAAAGTGAATCTAGTTGGTACTTTGGGGGGTCAAAAGTAAAATTTTTCCAATAGTTTTCAAAAGCGCCGTGAAAAACAAAAGAAAAATTAAGGAAAAACGGGAATTTTTACGCAAAATCTGTTTTCGAGAAAATCGATTTTGGTTTTTGGTGTAACTTAAAAAAAAATGACCGTAGATATATGAAATTTTGACTGAATGTTTATCTTAGCATTTTCTGTACACAATAACATTTTCAAAATATTTTGATTTATTTTGAGCTCTTTATGGACATTTTCATTTTCCATTTTTTTTTAGTTTTTTTTCTAAAAATATCAATAAAATTTTATTTGTTGGATAAAAAAGCTTGAAAATTTAATAGAAGGCTCCTAGTATATTGTTTCAAAGGCAAATGAAAAATATTAAAAATCGTTAGTCACAGTTTTTTTTTATAAGCATTTAAAGTTCAAAAAATGACAAAATATGGAAAAATCACGAAAATTTGCAAATTATTTCGAGTTAGAAATTCATAAAAATTTTTCTTTTTAAATCTAAGATATGAAAATGTAATACAAGATTCCTTATAAGATTATCTACCTTTATCAAACAAAAAATATCTATAAGAAAGTCAAATTAAATTTTTATGATCGTTTGAAATTCAAATTTTTACAACATTGGATATTCACTCGATTTCTCATGTAGCGATTTCCTTATTTTGTTGTAATTCAAAAACAAAAAAACTGCAGATACATGAAAATTTTACTGAATGTTTATATTAGCATTTCCTATACACCATAAAATTTTGAAAATAATTTGATTCTTTTTGAGCTGTGTACAGACATG
>NW_021777956.1:3769-4837 GCF_005508785.2 Acyrthosiphon pisum | reverse complement strand
CGTAATTTAACATAGTTAATTCTGTCACCAAAAAATATAAAAAAATACTGAAGCACTTATTTTTATAGTCACTTTAAGTTCAGATTTGGACGAAATTACTATTTTAGTTATTTTGTTGTGATTGTATAATATTATTCGTGGGTACTTGAAACTTCTAAAGTATACTATTATATTATATCTATGATAGTACCTCGGTTTTTTGTTGTATATAACACGTTATAAGTACCTAATGGATATTGTGATATGATTTATTTGGAATTTATTATATGTCAATATTTTTTTTTAATACCAGATGATTATATAATATGTCTTATACCTAGACTGACATACCATCTCCGCTCAGAATCGTTTTTCTTATACAGTGATATTATATCATTGAATTCATATTTAATACTATCCTTTATACAGTGACCTACTTGTAACCTACTGTACAGCAGAGTGACATCCATTTATCCACTTTTTTTGGTTTATTTTTTATAATTGTCAATTAAATTTTATTTGGTGGTCAAAAAGTCTGAAAATTTAAAACAATGTTCCTGATATATCGATAGAATAGCATTTGACAAATATTGAAAATCATAATCATGAATTTTTTTTATAAGAAATTAAAGTTCAAATTTTGATAAAATGTATCAAAATTTCGAAACTTATCAACCGTTGTAATTAAAAAATTATAAAATGTTCAATTTTTATAATTAAGGGTTAAGAATTCAAAACAAAAATTCTCATAAATAATTCATACTGTAACCAAAAAATCTTAAAAATATATAAAAACATTTATTTTTTACAGACATTTTAATTTCAAATTTGGACAAAATGACATATAATCCAAGAATAACGATTTCCCTGTAACTTAATTTTAAAATCTGTGTATAATTAACTTGAAGTTAAAGGAGCACACAACACAAAAAAAAGTTTTTTTTATTTGAAAAATGTTCAATTCTAAGGATTATGGTATAGGTTTTACGTTTCTACTCACATTATTCAATAAGTTATGAGCAATTGAAAAAAGACGTGCGACGTCATTGGGTTCCGACGACGTACAATAATTTTGTAATATAACTACGG
>NW_021777956.1:0-515 GCF_005508785.2 Acyrthosiphon pisum | reverse complement strand
ACCCCTCCGCCCACCCCCGCCAATACATACGTCATCACCCCACCACCCCCGCCCATACCTCGGTAACGTTGCCCACCCCCCTCTATACCGAGCCACCCTGAGCCACCCTAACCCACCCGAACCACTACCCCCTCCACCCACTCCCCGCCTATACCGTCCCACCCCACGTCATAGCCGTGCCCACTCCACCTACCGCCTGTACCACCTACGTCATAGACGTCTGGACACCGGGCCGTCCACCCCCACCTACCGCCTGTATCGACATAGACGTCGGGACACCATCCCCTCCCCCGCACGTTCCTCCTGTACCGCGTGCCCCGCCAATACCGCGGTACCGCACCCCGCCGACCCCGCTTCTTCACCACCACCCACAGACTGATCTGTATTCGACGGGTCCGACGTCATTTCGATTTAAAAACTAGTCGGCCGCTAAGATTGACCAGCGTTCTGCGATATTATATGGGGGTATGTATTTTATATATATATATATATAATTTACACACGAAATGTGAACA
>NW_021777955.1:0-761 GCF_005508785.2 Acyrthosiphon pisum | reverse complement strand
AACACAGCATATTATAATATATTCGGAAATTAGATTGACACGTTTCATATCTAAGGACTTCGAAACTGTCCTTTAAGGAAACCAAAAGAACGTTCAACTGCCATACTGGCAGAGGAATGATAAAAGTTGAACTTCTTTTGAGTTTAAGTGCCCATTGTCATGGTATGGTACTAGTAAATGTTCATGTAATGTATAAGCGGCATCACCAATCAAATGAGTGTTAATAGGAAAATATATAGTTGCATCATCAAGGTAATTTTTCAGTTCGGATAACCTGAAAACCTGTTGGTCGTGTACTGAACCAACATTTCCAGCATAGCAATGAATAAAACGACATTTATTATCACACACAGCCTGTGAAAAATCAGTAAATTAATACCGAATAATACTTAAAATGTAAAATGAAAATATAAACATACTTGTAATTGAATTGAATGGTGTCCTTTTCGGAACTTTGTTACTTTACCGGACACCCTTTTTTTTGCAATTTTTTTTTTTAGACTTATGTAGTTAACTATACTGAGAACGATGGTGAAGTCAGAATTTGGCGGTCGGACTTAGTTCCGAAGTTATGGCTTAATGAAGTGCGGGCAGACGGATGACCTAACAAGTAATTTAAACCTTGTTAATTAAAGTAAAACATTTCTAGTGGCTCCGCTCGCCACACTCATGGGACCTCCCTTCGACTGCCGGCTCCGGTCGCTATACTCGATGACCAGTAATATAAGTTTATAGAGACTCGGCCCCTAACCCCCTCGTGG
>NW_021777954.1:0-780 GCF_005508785.2 Acyrthosiphon pisum | reverse complement strand
TTCTATCGTTTTAATTTTTTGGAGTGCTACAGCTAGCACTATGTCGAGAACAGCTGATTTGTTATTATTCCGCTCATCTAAGCCGTAAATACTTAAAACCAATGTTCTGAATCTAATATAGACGGTACTAGACCCTCTTGGCAGGGGGGCCAGAAAATATTTTAACCATCTAACTATATGTTCAGGGGAGGGGGGTCGTTAATAAGGAATTATGTATTAATACAGGTACGGTTCGCAGGAGGGGCCACCGCTGTGGAATCTAATACACTAAAAAACATAAAATATGTTTATATGTAGGTATGTACTTATACAAAATAAAGATATATGACCAAAAAATTACTAAATATGCGAAATGATGTAGCATAAATACTTAATAAAATAAATTATGTTTATAACTTGAAAGAATTAAAGATACTGATAAATAATCCTCGTAAAATATAAAAAATTTAAATAAAAAAAAAAATTGTATAAGTATTAAAATATATATAGTATTCTAAAAATAAATAGATACCTAAACAAGGTCCATAATGAAAAATGATTTGACCATGTGCCCCACCAAACTCATAAAACTTTAAAAAAGTGTAGAAGTAGGCACTTTTCTGCTGTAACTACCTAGTTGTCAAGTTCAGTGGTGGACTGAATGACTGTGATATCGGGACATTTTCCGGTGGGCCGCTGCTCGTATAAAATAATAATTAATATTATTATTGTGAAATTGTAAATTAAAATGTTATCTAATAAGTAATAAGTGCCTATGTAATATTATTAAACATAAAAACC
>NW_021777953.1:0-925 GCF_005508785.2 Acyrthosiphon pisum | reverse complement strand
TTAACTTCGTTCCATTCCGGAAAGTAGCGAATAAATTCAGATTTTAATTTCTGAGTTTTAGATTCTGAGTGGAACGATGAATGTAATGATTTTACAATGATGTGTGTTTTTTTTTTTTTATTTTTTTTTTTGTGTCTATCATCACCTTTTAAGACAGTAAAAGTGCTTGGATTTTCTTCAACAGTACCTTCTCTGATAGGAAAGTGAATCTAGTTGGTACTTTGGGGGGGGTCAAAAGTAAAATTTTTCCAATAGTTTTCAAAAGCGCAGTGAAAAACAAAAGAAAAATTAAGGAAAAACGGGAATTTTTACGCAAAATCTGTTTTCGAGAAAATTGATTTTGGTTTTTGGTGTAACTTTAAAACGAATGACTGTAGATACATGAAATTTTCACTGGTTTTTTATATTTCCATTTTATATACATGATAAAATTTTCAAAATATTTTGATTTTTTTTGAGCTGTTTACGGACAATTTCAGCTTCCAATTTAATTAGTTTTTTTTTCTATGAATGTCAATAAAACTTTATTTGTTGAGTAAAAATACATGAAAATTTAATACAAGGCTCCTACTATATTGTTACAATGAGATTTTAAAAATATTAAAAATCCTTAGTCACAGTTTTTTTTTATTAGCATTTAAAGTTCAAAAATTGACAAAATATGTAAAAATCACGAAAATTAGCAAATTATTTTGAATTAATAATTCGTAAACATTTTTCTTTTTAGAAATAAGATTTTAAAATGTAATACAAGATTCCTTATAGGTTAATCTACCTTTATCAAAGAAAAAAATGTCTATAAGAAACTCAAATTTAATTTTTATGAGCGTTTGAAATTCATATATTTACAACATTTGATATTCACTCGATTTCTTACGTAACGATTTTCTTATTTTGTAATTAAAAAACGAATGACTGTAGATAC
>NW_021777952.1:0-809 GCF_005508785.2 Acyrthosiphon pisum | reverse complement strand
CATGAGTCTACAAAGTTAATTAATTGATATTTGTACATTTAAGTTGAAATAATGAAAAAATAAAAAACGAAAAAAAAAATAATAATCATTGATGTGTAATTCGGTAAAATATCTTTTTTTAGTAAAAATTTTCCCGGAGTCGTCACTGACATCGCAAGGGGAAAAGTTGTGGATGAACGTTTTTATATTCCCCTGTAACTAATAAAAACTTGGATAGAAAGACCCCACAAAACTGATTGCTCAAGGGCAAAAGTCGTGGACAAACGATTTTAAATCTCCCTGTAACTGAAAAAAACTTGGATAGAACACACTTATACTACCTACTCATGTTAGCATCAGTCACACTTCCACATTCTAGGTTCGACAAATTATCGTATTTTTATATATTTTTATTTATACAATAAAATATCTTGAAATAATTAAAATGGTTAGTGAAAAAAATAAATTATTATATTGTATTAATGGATACAAATTTTCTTTTCAAAAATGTTTAAATGATAATGTTCAGAGGTGGTCTTGTTCAAAACGCTTATGCCAGTGTTATTTTAAAATGAACGAAAATTACGAAATAATTTTTAGTGCTTTAAATCATGAACGTGACAAAGACGATAAAAAATTTTTAAATCGTCAAAAACTCAATAACAAACAGAAACGTAAAGCTCTCGATGACCCATGTGAAAAGCCATGCAAAATTCTGCAACGGGAGTTGCGTGAAAGAGATGTAAATACATTGACTACCACAGATGTAAACCGTATTAGGAAAAATATGCATTATGCTCGGTCGAGCATGATTCCAAAATTGCCTAAAA
>NW_021777951.1:0-2461 GCF_005508785.2 Acyrthosiphon pisum | reverse complement strand
AAAAACATAATATACTCGTGGTTAAACGGCTATCAGATATATTACTCTGACCAGTCCTAACGACGAGAATATTACAATATATAGTTTCTTCAGTTTGAGAATCTAGAGAATGTAGTTTGCAATTTTCAATAAGAGTCCTTTCTTTATAATTTTTTCTAAATTTTTTTTTGTGTTCTTAAATGCTTTTGCCTGCGGGTGCCAACACCCTCCATCAATTTTTTTTTTAAGATTTTAAGTTAAGCTATTTTTTTCATAATTGAATACCTCATGCCCTGGTAAATTAGGTAGAGAGATTAGTTTCTTCAGTTTGAGAATCTAGAGAATGTAGTTTGCAATTTTCAATAAGAGTCCTTTCTTTATAATTTTTTCTAAATTTTTTTTTGTGTTCTTAAATGCTTTTGCCTGCGGGTGCCAACACCCTCCATCAATTTTTTTTTTAAGATTTTAAGTTTAGCTATTTTTTTTCATAATTGAATACCTCATGCCCTCATAATATTCATACTTTGTTGAATTGATTAGTAAGAAAATTATTTTTGCTTAAGGATCTAGAGATTTTAGTTTGCCTTTTAAAGTATGAGTCCCTTCTTTATAATTTTTTCCAAATTTTTTTTTGTATTCTAAAATGCTTTTGCCATCGGGCGCCAACACTCTCCTTCAATTTTTTTTTTAAGATTTTAAGTCAAGCTATTTTTTTCATAATTGAATACCTTATGCCCTGATAAATGAGGTAGAGAGATTAGTTTCTTCAGTTTGAGAATCTAGAGTATGTAGTTTGCAATTTTAAAAATGAGTCCCTTCTTTATAATTTTATCTAAATTTTTTTTTTGTTTTCTAAAATGCTTTTACCTGGTGCCCTCATAATATTCTTACTTTGTTGAATTGATTAGTAAGAATATTATTTCTGTTTAAGGATCTAGAGATTGTAGTTTGCCTTTTTAAATATGAGTCCCTTCTTTATAATTTTTTCTAAATTTTTTTTTGTTTTCTAAAATGCTTTTGCCTGCGGGCGCCAACACCCTCCTTCAATTTTTTTTTTAAGAATTTAAGTTTAGCTATTTTTTTCATAATTGAATACCTCATGCCCTCATAATATTCATACTTTGTTGAATTGATTAGTAAGAAAATTATTTTTGTTTAAGGATCTAGAGATTGTAGTTTGCAATTTTAAAGTATGAATCCCTTCTTTATAATTTTTTCCAAATTTTTTTTTTGTATTCTAAAATGCTTTTGCCTGCGGTTGCCAACACCCTCCTTCAATTTTTTTTTTAAGATTTTAAGTCAAGCTATTTTTTTCATAATTGAATACCTTATGCCCTGATAAATGAGGTAGAGAGATTAGTAAGAAAATTATTTCAGTTTGAGAATCTAGAGTATGTAGTTTGCAATTTTCAATAAGAGTCCCTTCTTTATAATTTTTTCTAAATTTTTTTTTTGTGTTCTAAAATGCTTTTACCTGGTGCCCTCATAATATATAGTTTCTTCAGTTTGAGAATCTAGAGAATGTAGTTTGCAATTTTCAATAAGAGTCCTTTCTTTATAATTTTTTCTAAATTTTTTTTTGTGTTCTTAAATGCTTTTGCCTGCGGGTGCCAACACCCTCCATCAATTTTATTTTTAAGATTTTAAGTTAAGCTATTTTTTTCATAATTGAATACCTCATGCCCTGGTAAATTAGGTAGAGAGATTAGTTTCTTCAGTTTGAGAATCTAGAGAATGTAGTTTGCAATTTTCAATAAGAGTCCTTTCTTTATAATTTTTTCTAAATTTTTTTTTGTGTTCTTAAATGCTTTTGCCTGCGGGTGCCAACACCCTCCATCAATTTTTTTTTTAAGATTTTAAGTTTAGCTATTTTTTTTCATAATTGAATACCTCATGCCCTCATAATATTCATACTTTGTTGAATTGATTAGTAAAAAAATTATTTTTGCTTAAGGATCTAGAGATTTTAGTTTGCCTTTTAAAGTATGAGTCCCTTCTTTATAATTTTTTCCAAATTTTTTTTTGTATTCTAAAATGCTTTTGCCATCGGGCGCCAACACTCTCCTTCAATTTTTTTTTTAAGATTTTAAGTCAAGCTATTTTTTTCATAAATGAATACCTTATGCCCTGATAAATGAGGTAGAGAGATTAGTTTCTTCAGTTTGAGAATCTAGAGTATGTAGTTTGCAATTTTAAAAATGAGTCCCTTCTTTATAATTTTATCTAAATTTTTTTTTTGTTTTCTAAAATGCTTTTACCTGGTGCCCTCATAATATTCTTACTTTGTTGAATTGATTAGTAAGAATATTATTTCTGTTTAAGGATCTAGAGATTGTAGTTTGCCTTTTTAAATATGAGTCCCTTCTTTATAATTTTTTCTAAATTTTTTTTTGTTTTCTAAAATGCTTTTGCCTGCGGGCGCCAACACCCTCCTTCAATTTTTTTTTTAAGAATTTAAGTTTAGCTATTTTTTCATAATTGA
>NW_021777950.1:0-496 GCF_005508785.2 Acyrthosiphon pisum | reverse complement strand
AATTTACGGAATAGTATAAAACTAAACGAATGAGGACCAATTAACCGACTCAATCCTAGGAAAACTAAGCTTGTGACGATTAACAGGAATATATTATGAAAACCAAACTTTCAAGGTATTCTAGGTATATTAATGTGTTATTCAGTATAATTCAGCAGAATAATACAAAAAACAAAAAACCCATACTAAGTAATAAATTATTTGAAATAATACACGATTTCCTTTAAAAAATGCTAATTTTTGCCAACTTTTTTCTACTTTTTTAATTTAATAAAAATAATTAGTGCATTTCTAGTTCAATTGCGTATTTTAGAATGTTGATAGGACAATTAAATAGCTATAAAATAAAAAAAAAATACATAAAAATGTTAAAAACTTTTGAAAATACATAAACAAATGCGTGTTATGTATGATTTTGATAAAAAAAGTTTGCCCATAACTTAAAAGAATAAAAAAGTTAGACCCAATCTTTAAAGGCTATTTCTTTATCATTTTG
>NW_021777949.1:0-9655 GCF_005508785.2 Acyrthosiphon pisum | reverse complement strand
GAATGAAGTCGTACATACTTCACTGACTATTGGCTCAAACGTTGAAGAAGTTATATGGAACAACATACATTTCATAATGTGGGATCTGGGTGGACAGCAGTCCCTCAGAGCTGCTTGGTCCACCTACTATTGCAACACTGAGGTATACATTAAGCCATACAAGCCATAAACTCCGCTTTCAATCTTGAGATAATTTTAATAACATGTAAATATTTGTCATAGGTGAGTAGGTGTTTATAATGTTAAATTTCTATTGTAATTACAATAGTAGGTATAATCATGTTTTTAAGATAGGTATTAAGAGGATGCTACTCATGCAATTTTTGACTTTGTCATACACACATATGAGTTTATGATATAACAAATTTTCATTCACTGGTTTCAATAGAGTGCTTTTAGTTTTGATATTGAGTGAATTGACCTTTAAGAGGATGCTACACACAGTGCCGCAACTAGCTGGAGGACAAGCAAATGGGACTCCTTTTCACTTAAGTGGGGCCCCCCCAAAACACAAAATGCCTTTAAGAGGGCCTCCACAATAAAATTTGCACTAAGGCCCCACAAAGCCTAGTTGCGGCACTGGCTACACATGCATTTTTTATCTTCATCTCATGAACGTACAACAATAATAAAAATGCTTAAGCACAGATAATGTTCTTACCTAAAAGTTTAATAATAGGTCAATATTGTTGTATGTTTGTAAGATGCAGATAATAAATGCACGGGTAGCATCCTCTTAAAGATCACTAATAATAGCTTACTAAAAAAAAATGTTAGGTGTTTAGAACAGCAAGATTACGAAGATAAGTTATAGACATTTCAGTTTTATCTACTAAAACTAAGTATATATCAGAAAAATATTTTAAACTTATTGTACGTGCTGCAATTTCATTTAATATACCTAGCGCAAGTTAACTTAATTTAAGAGGTACCTTACAAATCTATTTATAATAAATAAGGTTGTAAAACTGTATTTTCATAGGAATCACAGTAGATTATAAAAATAATTATTCCTATAATCTACCGTAATAGGAATAAAAGAAACCTAAAATTTCAAATATTTGTGTAACTATTTAAATATTTATTTAATTATGTTCAATCCTTATGTTAGAAATAAACAAAAGTTTCAGGACATGTTTTTAGTACCTATATGTATATTTAGTACTCGCCAACTTACTAAAATACATATATCAACAAATCTTTTAAAACAATAAAATCATTTACAGTTTGGTAGTATTGTAAATTGTAATCCATTTTAATATAGGTAATGTATTTTAAATTTTAATTAATATGTTACTTTTATTCAAAAAACTATTCAAAGATATTTCAAATTTGGTGTCGTAAACTTTTGTATGATTTTGATGTTAAATATATAATTTGTGTATTCTAAATATTTACATTTACGATGAAAAAATGGTTTTATACATTTTTTAATAAATTTTTATGTTCAAAAAAACAGTAATTTTTGTTATTACATTAGGTACTTACATTTTTTTTTTAATTCTTACTTAAGTGCAATTTATATATTATTCAATTTGCTAAATCATTTATAAATTCTAATTGTTGATTAAACAATAGTCAGATCAAACACATGTATAGGTTACAATTTATTTACTAATTTGGTTGCTAGCCAGAATATATTATTATATAATTTTATACATCATCATTATATAACACAATATCCTAGTTATGGATGCCATTTTTTCTCTTTGTGGTTGATCTAACTATTATTTAATAATTGCTATATCTAATCAATTAATAAATGTGTGATTAAATAGGTACTGATTACCAATTATATTTGACCTTGTCATACTTATAAATTTTTAAAAAGGGATCAAGACTCAAGAGTGATAGAATAAATATTTAGGAGCTGTGCATTTGACCTTCATTTATATCATATTAAATTCAGGAAGTGTTGAAGAAAACTTGTTCTATACTAAATAATATTTTATATTTAAATTATAATAGTTTAAGTAGGTATTTATGCACTAATGCTTTTATACTGACTAGCATAATGATTACATGTTAACTTATAGTATTATTTGTAATGAAAGGTAAAATTAAGGTACATTCTACCATTGAGCATACAGTAATCCCTCGTTATCCGCGAAAATTACGTTCCAGCAAACCTGCGCGGATAACGAGACCATAAATTAATGTAAAAAAGGAGGTTATGTTTAATTTTTTTTAATTTTAAAAATCAATTAATAATTTTTTAATTCATACAACTATGTAATTTATTTATAATCAATATTGATTATTTATTATTATCTATATAAACATATTAAGAAAGATGGAAAAAATTAGTAATAGATGTTTGCTTCCTTTTATTTTCTACATTTTTGCGAAGTTCTTCGTATGGAACCAACAATTCTTGGATTCCTCTTTTGAATTTTAATGCTCTTTCAGTTAGTGGATCTGTCTCAAGAACTCTCAGTCGATTGGTTTGCCAATGAAAAAACCTCATTGATCGATTTTGAGGAAAAATTCAACTTCACGGGCTCTTCTTCTTCGTCATCCTGGTTAGATTGATTTGGTTTGTTTTGGATTGCGGTAATTTCTTCCAGCTCCTCCAATGTAAGCTCCTGATCATAGTTATTCATCATTTATGCTATGTCGTCTCTATTTATCTCATCAAAACCTTCTACGTCCCGAGCAATTCCTACAATTTGATTCACAGTGGTGCTCAGATCGTCAATTTTATCGACAAACACAACTTCCGGCCATAACTTTCGCCAACAAGCGTTTTTTAGTGGAGGGTTGAACTTTGTCAAGTGATTCTTTGATGTTGACAAGACATTCAACGATGTTATAATTTTTCCATCCTTGTGTGACAGTTAGTTCTGGATCTTCTTCCATGCTTTTTAATAAACATTGGAAAGTTTGTCTTACGTAATAGGCCTTTAAAGCTGCAATCACCCCTTGATCTAATGGTTGAAGAAGTGAGGTGGTATTTGGAGGCAAAAACATGACTTTAGAATGCTGACAGTGTTCGTGTAATAACGGTAAAACGTTATTCGCAATCGTATTAATAATTTGTTATCGTGGACCCGACCGCGGATAATCGAAACAGCGGATAAAAAACGCGGATAACGAGGGATGACTGTATCTTAAGGTTTATGATCGATTAATTTTAAAACATGAAAATCAAAATTGTTTATGATTTGTTTATAAAAAATATCCAAATGAAATACTCGTATATTTATCAACTGAGTTGAAATTGTATCTGTTTCAAATATGTTGTAATAAACAGTAGTAGATACTTAATGATATTCCATGTATATTTGTTTCAGTTTGTGATAGTGGTCATTGACTCAACAGATCGCAGTCGTCTGGATTTGAGTCGTGAAGAACTTTATAAAGTGTTAAACAATGATGAACTATCTTCAGCTGCGATTCTTGTTTATGCCAACAAACAAGACATGAAAGGTGCATTAACTGCTGCAGAGATCAGTAAACATTTAAACCTGACTTCCATTAAGAAACAACAGTGGCATATCCAAGCTTGTTGTGCGTTGACTGGTGAAGGGTAGGTGATTACATTGTTAATATTGTAATATAACTTTTAAAAAATGTTGATACTATTTATCTTGCAGATTGTATCAAGGGCTAGAATGGATATGCAGTCAATTGAAGAACAAATAAACGCTTTTGTTGTTATTATTTTTTTATATGATAATTAAAAAAATTCTTTTTGTAGATAATCAAATGTGTAAAAAATATATTAATCAAAGTAAGTATAAATTATTGAAATATATTAAAAATAAAATGTATATATAATTTTAAAGTTAAAATAATTAATAACTATTCTGTATAATTTGTTTGTTTGTTTGTTTGTTTTTTTTTACAATTTCTGGTTGAGTTGTGCTATTTAAATGTCTGGATGTTATATAACCAAGGTTATAAATAATACAAATAGAAATAGTTTGATTTTCCAAATCTAATTTGAGCAGGGAAACAATTCAATATATTCTTTGCTTAGGACTTGTGTATCTACAAAACCTTATAAAATCTTGCCAATTACCAATATTCCATATGTCACTTGTACTGGTTGTACTGGTGTTTATATAAAATGTATACTTGTCTTAATATAAGTTCATAATTCTATTTAGATATAATCATTCAAATAATATAATAGGGGGGGGGGGGGACAGTGTGGCCCGTGGTTGGAGTCAGTCACCAATGTGTTCTGAGGCCAAGCATCGGTTGGCATTTCCGGTTGGATGATGACCCGGGTTTTAGTGCTGAATCGTCGCACCACATATTCATGTTTCTCAACCCCCCACAATATTCTAATGGCCATAGTTGCTTATTAATGCTTAGGATCATAAAAAAAAAAAAAAAAAAATACACTACTGAATAACCAAACATAAATTCGTGCCTAGAATAAGGTTTATTCATATTTCTTTTTTCTGAAGTTCAAATTTTATCTGGACACTTATGGTTTAAAACGTAGATAATATGGGTTACACGATAAATAATTTGTTTTATCAGTTTAATTCTTGGGCGGTGATCATCCATTCAAGTATAAACAAGGAGAAGCAGCTTGACAGCAGTACCAGATGGTTTTTGAAATGTTCACAAGTTCACTCTGCTACATCAGCAGACATATATAAGATGAACTTCGAGTTAACAATATTAATGCAATAATGCCGATAGGTACCAACAACAATCAAACTACACAATTTTGAACTTACATATTCAATACTCGCCTGCCTGTAGTGGTTTAAAATAGACTGTATAATATTCAATCTTTACAACAAAACATTTCTGAAATCCTTACATTAGTCTACTCTATCTGAGAACATTACAATATTAGTTAGGTATGTGGAACAACAAAATAAAGTCAATATAGTTGAAATGAGGATACTACCTATAATTATATTATATTAGTCCGTGATTTTGATATAAGTTGTAGCACGGTTATCTAAATTCAGACAATAAGCGAACAAATTCAAATTTTTAAAAAAAATAAAATTGGACTTCTGGGAGTATATTTATTTTTCTTCCGCTTATAGGTTTAAATTTAAGCACAAAAAAAATCTACCCTTTTTCAAAATCATTCAGAATCAGTGGCTCAAACAGGGATTTTTAGATTTACGTCGTGCCCTGGATCAGCTAGTATATATAATATTAGTTATCATTTAAATTTAAATTTAACACAATCCATTACAGTGACCCACTTGTGACCTACTGTACAGCAGAGCGAAGCCCACTTGCTCACTTGCCCATCTTTTTTAATATTAGTCTTGTAGATGACCTTACAATGGGCTTTTACTTTACTATATAATTTACTTTATACATCAAAAAGGTGAATTGACTTTCAAAATAATTTTTTTAAATCAAATATTTTCTATCAAAATTATAATAAAAAAAAAACAAATTTCCTACCTGTATTTATAATGAAACATAATAGGTATATTACTGTTTTAAAATTATTTAGTTTAACGCTGTGAATTGCAATTTCTAGGCAGCTGAAAAGTCAACAAATTTTTAGTTACATAATTATTAATTAATTAGGTATATAACAGAATTATTCAATTATATTATGTAGAATTGTACTATAGTAGGATGGAGGCAAGTAGTTGTTGCGGAAATGGATCTAAATGGCCTGTAAAAGCCAATGAAGAAGAAGAAGTACTGTAGTAGCCACTATACTATAGTTGGTGAGTACAATTGAAAATAAGGTACTGTTATAATAGTTCATTGAATTTTCATATAGCTGGTATTTAATAACCTGTAGGATTTTACCTCTTAGGCCACGATGAAGTTCTTCATTTATTAGGTTTTCTAATGTATTGTAATAATAAATAATTGAAAAAAAAACAAAAAAATATCCTGTACCTACCTATTTTATTTTTACGTATTGTGTATTCACCTATAAAAATATTAAATATATCATGTCGGTTAATCAGTACATATAATATAGCTGTCATATTTAGTGTTTTAGTATTATTAGCTTATAGCTAGCTATATCTAATACATATTTAATTGAATTCACTTGGTCATCACAAATTTGGTACGCCAGCGTATCTGAAATTCTCAATCCAACATTCGTTTACGAAGCGTCTGATTTTGAAAAAACCTTTGTCACCCCAAGAAGTTCCCCATGAATTAGCTAGCAACCAGAACGCTTGTCCTCCTTCCAAACCCCATCCGATCATCCGAACCGACAACAGTCCCAAATAATCACCGGTGACATGGTGGTAAACACCTGTTTTAAAAATAAAAAATAGGTACATTTAATACTTTAATAATTCGCTTGACCATAATATTATCTAATATATTATTATTTTTCATTAGTTATTACTTATTAGGTAGGTACTCATCATTAGGTAACGACTGCAGGGTTGGGAATAAAATCATTATTCTAGATATCTGCAGACAAGGCCGTATCTAGAAAAAATTTTCGGGGGGGGGGGTGTGTCCAAAACATGTATATTGTAATTTTATTGAATTTAGATTTTGACTTTTGATATTTGGTTAAAAATAAGACAGAAAAAGATTTAATCTTATTTTATTAAAATATAATAAAATCAAATAAACAAAATTACTTTAACATTTTGTCACCTTAATATACTATACAAATATGAAATATAAAATTAAGAAATAAAAAAAAAAAATGCACAAATACAAATCATATTATTTTAAACTAATAATATGTTCCTATCTTTTTGAAGAGCAAACTGGTTTAACACTTCATCGGGATTAACCGTAACATCTCTATGGACACTTAATAGAGCTAGTCCAGTTAGTATTTCTTGTCCCGCAGAGTTTTGTAAAAATGTCTTGACACGCTTTAATGTCGAAAAAGGTCGTTCGAGAGTTGCTGTAGAAACCGGTAGTGTAGCTAGTACTTTTAATAAAAATGAATATTTGGAAAACGTTCAGGATTACAATAATTTAATGCTTCTACAGCTGTATGTGGACGATATACATCTTTGAAAGCTATCCATTTTATTTTCCACAATTTTAGTTCTGAAGGTAATGTGTCAACATTTATAAAATCTGAATATAAACTAAAATCTGATTCTAAAATTGGAGATTTCAAACACATTTTAGGTATTAATAAATACAAAGAAGATAAAATGTTGTTAATCGTCGCTGACCCCCGACCAGCATCGACAGTGGTCGTTGTCCATCAATAATGAACAATCTATTATTAGCATAGACGTCAGATTTCTATGTAATATACGCGCGTTGGTATAGAAGTCTGTGATTATTATTATTAGACGCTATAATATTTTCATATGATATTATGATATAAAACTAAAAACAGTCAATAATTAATTGGAGCTTAAGTCATTTTTGACTGAAAATATTTTTATGTTGGTACCTATTAAAAATAAATAATTATTTTAAACATTTGTAAAATATTGAAGAAATACAGAAATACAGGGTCCAGACACCCTAAACCCCCCAGGATACAGCCTTGTCTGCAGAACTCATCTGGATTCCGAAATCCGGATAATAATAGGCAAGTTAATTTAACTCACCAGTCACCATACGTTATTTTTAACCGAGTTAGATGTACCTAGGCTGTTTAAACAAAATATTGAAACACAAGGGAATATTATATTTGTTAAAATAATATAATATTGGCAATAAGTAAGACAAGTAGGTACCTACATACTTAATACTTATGCACTTTTAAAGGTTGTTAATTAATTACAAAATAATATAGAAAAATAGGTTTGCGTGGAAAGCGTAAATGTCGTAATATAATATGTACCTACATTATATACCTAGATTATAGCCTATAGGTAAGTAAATAATTAATATAATATATTAGTACGTTACGTAGGTATTGCGTAATATACGAGTACTTAGGTAGTTAGGTACCTATGTATTACCTATATTGTAGTATTTTATTTATAATTTATACCAGATTTGTAAGCGAGAAAATCTTCGTAAACTCGCATCGTGACTACGTACGGGCCATGTTTCCTCAGGTTTTTCCTCGCTGAACACCCGTCGAACGTAAAAACTTTCTTGGCTGTCAAGAACAACAAAATAATATGTATACTATATTCCATTCATGGTAGTAATATTATCATTCTAATTTCTAAATCACTATCTTCCGAACCTTTGATTATGTCGTCTAAGTATTTCCCCTCGTGTCGTGCGTTGTAACAGCTCAGATCACATTTCGGAGTGGTTGCCGGGTCGCCACCGCACACGCCGTGTGGACCGAGCACCGAACTTGGATCGGCGGCCGTCGTGGATGCGTTGCACGGCTGCACAAGCCACGGTTGACAGCCCTATTAATATTTTACCGAAGATAAGGAGACATTTTAGTATAATGATCATATATTATGATCGTGGCCGCTGCAGGCGGTCTTGGTGATACATGCGTGTCCCTTACTATAAAAGAACATGTTAATATGCTTTGGCCGATTTTCCTATATATTATTTAAAGTAGCAAAATAGAATTTCAAACGATTATACATTCAAAAAAAAATTATTTTATAAATTAATATAATATATATAAATTTTATAATATATTAACATGATTTTTTTTTAAAATATGTGCTAAAATGAGATACTTAATAGTTATAAAAAAAAAAATACCTTTAAACTATTAAATATTATTAAACGTTATATTTTAATGCAAAATCTATGCAAGACAGTGTTTTACTTTCCTCATCTTAAAAAAGCCGCTACTTTTTGTATTGTCAATTGTCATGTCATAAAATTATAAATGTTTTTATACATCACTATTTTATTTAAGAGTAAGTGGTGATAATACTATAGTAGTATTAAATAGCCGATTCAGAAACCTACTCGTGCTAATCTGCACTCTGCTCCTTCTCCTTCCTGCACCATTGTTATTTGTGCCACCACCACAGAACTAAGCACTGCACCAATTCACCATGCCTTGGCGGCGGACTATGGAGTAGGGAGCAGACGAGCAGGAGCAGGTTTCTGAATCGGCTATTTAATACTACTCTAAGGGGGAGGGGTGAATACACCAAAATCCCAACTTTATTTCAAATATTATGTTTCACCGAGGAAACTTTATATTTGTAAATTTTAATACGCTTATAAAATATATGGTTACCTCGTTGCTCCCGTAGTCACCACCAGTAACGATTCCTTTTTTTAGTATGTATCTCCACGCGGCTGCAGTATATCCTCCGCTGCATCCGTTACCACAGTCTTCGCAACAGGAAACTAGTTTTTGCGGCGAATAGAGTGCAGTAATGTTACCCTGTGATGCGATACATATGCGATCGTTCATCGCCGATGTCACAGAAATTGCCTGAAAGGATAATAGTTTTTTCTATAGATTACATTTAAATAAAGTAGTTTATGTGATATTAAATCACTGCAATTATGTATTTTAAATATTGAATTTGTTATTCACTACCGTCAACCGTGATAGTGTAACACTACTAATGGTTTGTGGTGAAAACAATTAAAATATTTCCTAAGGAAAATTAAGTTTGTTGTCGTTCACAAAACTAATACTGAAGTCTGAAATACCTAATGAATATAGTATTATAATAGAGTATAATATTATATATATATGTCCCGTGAAGATGTAACCGGCTGACATCATGGTATAGTGTAATGATATGCTCACAGATCATTGTACAAAAAATACTTTCAAATAATAAATAACGGCCAGACTGTCGCACGTAGAAATCGGTCA
>NW_021777948.1:0-869 GCF_005508785.2 Acyrthosiphon pisum | reverse complement strand
TACAAGGTTCTCCATAAGTTTTTCTTTAAATATCTGTAAAAAAAACTCAACCGGACTAAGACAAAAAATTTTTAGGAGTGTTTGAAATTTAAATTTTACAAAACCGCATTAAATAACGGTTTAGCGTCAAACGATTTTTGATATTTGTTATTATTCAAAAAGTATGAGTCGTAGACACTTGAAAATTTTACCAGTTGTTTAAATTGACATTTTCTTTATATAGTTTTATTTTCAAAATATTTCACTAATTTTTAATCTATTTATAGGCAATTGAAATAATCGATTTTTTTTGATTTTTTTTTTATAAATGTTGATAAAAAAAAATTAGCTGGGACAAAATACTTGAAAATTTAATAGAAGGGTCCACATATGTTGTTCTAACTCCCATTCAAAAATTATAAAAATACATAGGCACAATTTTTTTTTATAAGCATTTAAAGTTCAAATTTTGACTAAATACGTAAAAATTACGGCAATGTTCAAATAATCTTAAACAGAAATTCATAAAAGTTTTTCTTTTTAATTCTAAGATTTGGAAATTTAATACAAGGCTCCTAACATATTTTTACAATAGCAGTTGCAAAATAAAAGGAATACATTGTCACAATTTTTATTTATAAGCATTTAAAGTTCAAATTTTGACAACATATTATGTAAAAATCACGAAAATTCGTAAATTATTTTATGCTAGAAATTCATAAAAAATTTTCCTTTTATATCTAAGATTTCAAAATTTAATACAAGGCTCATAATATATTTTTACAATAGCAATTGAAAAATAAAAGAAATATATAGTCACGATTTTTTTTTTATAAGCATTTAAAGTTCAAATTTTGACTAAATACGTAAAAATTACGGCAATGTTCAAA
>NW_021777947.1:0-915 GCF_005508785.2 Acyrthosiphon pisum | reverse complement strand
TAGCATCTATCCTTTTTTTTTTATAGTTTTTGGGCAAAGATAATAAATTCATTAATTTGATTTTTATTTTACATTACTATTGTTTATTGTAAAAAAAAATAAAATTTTTTAAACATCGAAAATTTAAATCGAATATAATACTTACGAAGTATTATATATTATAGTACCTATACAGTGTGGTATAATAATAATAATAATAATAATTTATATCAACGTTTGTGTAGCTAGACTGATTATTTTTTAACATCATGTTGTGGAACGTTATCTAATGACTACTATACACTGTGATATAATTATACTAGCTTAATACTATTTAGATAGTGTTAAATAACATACATTACATGCCTAAGCATTGTGGCGCGGTGGGTTAAGCCGTGTGTTTTGAGAGTGAACATTGTAGGTTCGATACTGTCTGGAGGAGTGTAGCGCTGCGCTCTTTCATACATGATTTGTTTCTATTGTGTTTGCTCTCGTAGTAGGATTTAAAATTGGTTAGGGTATCATAAGCCGATAATTGTGGTGCTTCGGACGATTGGTGATTTTCATGCGAATGTAAATTGTCACGTGGTGTGGCCTACATCACTTTGATATCACCTTGATATCTATCTACCTCAGTCTCCAGAGGCCGAAGTATATGATATCCCCTTTGACCTTTAGATTCTATAAATAAAAACGGCACCAATCAAACCACAATGCTTAGGAAAAAAAAAAAATAATATATCTCTGTTGTACAGACATCCAGTTAAAAAAAAAAAAAAGGTGGGTAAGTGGATTTCGCTCTGCTGTACAGTAGGTTACAAGTGGGTCACTGTATAATGGATGGTATTAAATTTGAATTCAATGATATAATATCATTGTATAAGAAAAACGATTCTGAGCGGAGACGGTATAGCACTCTATGTATTAGACATAAAT
>NW_021777946.1:0-1129 GCF_005508785.2 Acyrthosiphon pisum | reverse complement strand
CAGATGCCGAATCTCAACGAACAGAGCACACAGACTAGTAGCATTGACTGTGCAGTGAGCAGTGTGCGGTTCGCATATGTATCTCCAGGTTTGATTGAATGGTGGGTACTTTCTACCTACCATTAACGACTATGAACTGAATTACTCAAAATTTAATAATAATGTATGAAAATAATAACACAATAACACATTATAAAGTATGTGTTTGCTATATTTTAATATTTTATTCAGTTCTGTTCACGATTAAAGATAGTATCTATAGCCGTTGTTCTGTTACCCCACCATATTAAAAAGACGAAATTTATGACTTACCAAAGTGGTAATAGAAACTAACCAGTAACCACATTTAAAGAAAAATTTAAATTCTACTGAAAAATCGCGCCTTTATTCGAAATACTGTTTGGTTATAATAATATATCAACTAAATAATTATTAATTCAATAATTTATACGAAAAATCTGACCTGAAAATAAATAAATTATGTATGGTTTCTTCTGTTTTTTCTATTATTCATAATGGTGGGGAGGACAATATGTTAAAAATATTTGGATATTTTGTTAATCTTTCCTTATGCTCATTTTTCTCCAAATATTTTGTATTTGAAGTGTTTTGTTTTGTATACCTACCAATTACCATTATATAAAATTACTTCATGCAAGATTTGTATCCGGTGGGACATGTTCTGAACTAAGTCATCTTGAATGCCTTAACAAATTAGGCACAATAGGTAAAAATAATATTACAGTTGTTGAATTGTAAATTAGTGTAGAAAATACTTTTATTTCTATGAAACAGTATGATGATGAATGTAATTTACTCTATCCAATCAAAACTTCAATTATTTTTGTATGTAAAATTATAATATGTCTAATTAATAAACATATTATTACTTAATTGAATGAAAGCAAGGTTGGAATTAAAATCAAAATAATTGAATTAATTAATCTTTTTATAGCTTAAAGCCAAATATTTGTTTAAATTGTAAGTTTTTATTACCTAGTGATAAGACATAAAATGTAAGTATTAATTCTATGTATTAAAATAAATCAAGTAGGTATAACTCTATAAGTTCTATGTACTTACCTATAATTGTTGTAATAATTATAAATTATCTCTTATTATTAGTTAT
>NW_021777945.1:3868-4892 GCF_005508785.2 Acyrthosiphon pisum | reverse complement strand
TTATTATTATAAATAATAACATGAATTATTTGTTTCTTTTTACAAGACAAAAAATAGTTGAGAAAATTAGTATTTCTCTTACAACCAATTCAGGTCCTATTTTGTGTTTTTTTTTTTTAAATAAATAGATATATAAACAAATTATGTAAAAATATCTATCTATTTGGTGCAATATTTTTGAGAACATGAAACTAGTATCTAATATCAAAATTGACACTATTATTTCCCTCATCCCGCATTTTATTAACTATAATGCTTATAAGTAGTATAATATATAATATGCTGGCCCTGGCGCACTTTTATTTTATCAACAAAATATCACAAAGAAAAGAATGTGCAAAAAGATCAGAAAATCGAAATACAACAATAATTAAAATATTTTTCATAAAACTTATAATATTAATAATTAAAAATTGAAATGCAATGTTTCCCCAAAAAATATTTTTCACAAAACTTATAATATTAATAATTTAAAAAAAGGTGGGTAAGTGGATGTCACTCTGCTGTACTGTAGGTTACAAGTGGGTCACTATATAATGGATGGTATTAAATTTGAATTCAATGATAAAATATCATTGTATAAGAAAAACGATTTTGAGCGGAGACGGTATGTCAGTCTAGGTTTAAGACATATAATTATATAAATATCTAATATCTATGCTATATCTATGCTATTAAATTATGTGGAATTTAATTTTCCTAAATTTTTCTTCTGAAAAACAGTCTTATCAATTATCATTGAGCATACTTCTAATTCCTTATATTATGGTAGATAGTACGGATAGGCCATAATATTTTGATATTTTGATTTTTCAGTTTCATATATCACATAATAATATTTTTAAATTACAACAAAAAACCAAGATCGTTATATTGATTTTAATATGTAATTTCGTACAAATTTGAATTTAAAATGTCTGTAATAAATAACTGTGTTCATATATTTTTTAGTTACAGTATGAACTATTTATGAGAACCTTTGTTTTAAATTTGCAATCCTTAGCTATAAAAACTGAACATTTTA
>NW_021777945.1:0-1965 GCF_005508785.2 Acyrthosiphon pisum | reverse complement strand
TAAAACAATAATTGAGTAACTCAAATAAAAAAAAAAAATGTTCTATTAAAATTCGTGTTTTTATAAAATATGAATTTTTATCAACATATTTTTATAAATTAATTTTATAAACCTTTTTTACCAATTGTTTTAATAAATATTTTATTGTCTTAACATACTGAATTTTTATTAACATTTATATACAATCTGAAGCTTTTAAAAATATACATTTTTTTTCAGATAAACTTTTTACTAATTTTTTCCTGTTTTATGAAAATATGATATAACAGAAACGGTTCAAAAAAAATTGATGAACAGGCTTATAAAAATTCATGTTTTATGAAAAATTTAAATTGAGTGTAAATGTTAGTAAAAATTCTATTTGATAAAAATCTACAAATTAACTATATAATAAAAAAATAGATAAGAAATCAGTTTCATAAAAAATAATATGTTAAAAAAATTAGTAAAAAAAAATCTGATAAAAAATTCAAATTCAATATAAATGTTGATAAAAATTCAGTTTGGTTAGAATCAACAAAAATTTGTTAAAAAATTTGATAAAAACATAAATTCAATCAATATTAAATAAAAAAATGTTAATAAAAAATGTTTGATGATAAATTCATATTTTATAAAAATATAAATTGAATATAAATCTTAATAAAAATTATTTTTGTTAAAAATCAATAAAAAATATGTTAAAAAATTGATAAACATCTTGAAAATTGATGAAAAATCAGTTTGATAAAAAATTCATAATACATAAAAAATAAGATTATTGAATTTATGTTTGATATAAAATATGAATTTTTTTATAACAGCTTTTTATTGAATTTTTATTTAAAATATCTATAAAAAATCTCAATGTAAGAAAAAAATTATTATGAATCACTTTAATAAAAATTCAATAAAAAATCTGTAATATGAAAATGTGTTATAATGGAAATCTCGATGATCCCGTTAAGTTAAAAAATGGGAATGGCAATAACTTCGGTTAGGAGGTAGCACCAATTTTTATTTTTGAATATCCTGATATCACTAATTGAGCACTAAAGGTTGGTACTACAACGGATTTTGGTTCTGGATGAGCCCCCATGTAACTTTATACTGACTACAGCACTAATTTTGAAAATGGTTCCATTGAGTAGCACTAATTTATCACTACATTTCAGTGCTATAGCGGATTTCGGTGCTGATGGTGCACCCGCTGGGACAAAATACGGAAAACCCCATAACTCGGAGGGAAACATAGCACTAATTTTGAAAACGTTACCGTAGAATAGCACAAATTCAGCACTAAATTTCGATGCTATAGCGGATTTTGGTGCTGATGGTGCACCCACTGGGACGAAATACGGAAAACCCCATAACTCGGAGGGAAACATAGCACTAATTTTTAAAACGTTACCGTAGAATAGCACAAATTCAGCACTAAATTTCGATGCTATAGCGGATTTTGGTGCTGGTGTTGAACCCGCTACTTGAAGTTAGCGGAGAAAGGTAAGCCCCTATGTAACTTTTTACTGACTAGAGCACTAATTTTTAAAATGGTACGGTTGAATAGCACTAATTGGGCAATAAATAGTGGTGTTATAGCGGAAATTAGTGCTCAAATCTTTCCGCTAACTTCACGGACCTTTTTTGAATGGGTTCTAATATGCATTTAAACACCATCAATAGCAAAGGGCACAAAACAAAATCCACACACCACAATCTGGCATACAACAGCATAAGTATAGGCCGTGGACACAGCCTAGAGCCCCTTCGTCCCCGCTAAGTGCGGTGAATTTGTAAGCCTGACGGTCTTTAAAAGCCGTTAGACACGGATGCAATCACCAAACAATCAACAGCACCACTCCTAGCCTGCATAAGCCGGACGGTCGTCAAAAGCCGTTGGACACGGTGTAGCATATCCGTGTCCAACGGCTTTTGATCCGCCGTGTAATCGTAATTTGTATCCACCCGTCAGTGCCACGACCACAC
>NW_021777944.1:0-505 GCF_005508785.2 Acyrthosiphon pisum | reverse complement strand
CCAAAAGGAAAATCTATAAACAAACTATACAGATATTTAGCACGTAATTCGCACGAATTCGCACGTCTATTTTGAAAATTCGCACGACATTCCTTCCCCTAGAAAATCAAAAAATTCGTGGGGGGGGGGCCTGGCGCAACGTACGTGATTATCACACGTTATTTGTATTTTTTATGTAAATTTGCAGATGTACCGATTGGGGGGGTTGTTAAATGTTTTCCCTGGAAGGGCTAAAGCCCCCCCCCAAAAAAATTGACCACCCTACGCCTATGATGATGACAAAGAACAGTATTGGAGTGAGGGGGCGGAAACGTTATGTTTTGTGAAATATGCGGAAACTACATAAGAGAATATTGGAACCGGCCTAACAAGAAGACGAGAAAACCATAGAAACCAAAAATCAGCTAATTCAACACAAAAATAAAATAAAAATCAACAATCAAAATATAAGTGTAGATTCAGATGTAGAACGAAAACAAAGAGTGCTCTCGATAAAAAATGTAGA
>NW_021777943.1:0-917 GCF_005508785.2 Acyrthosiphon pisum | reverse complement strand
CAAGATTCCTCATAAGATTTTCTACATTTATCAAAAAAAAAAATGTCTATAAGAAAGCCCAAATTAAATTTTTATGATCGTTTGAAATTCAAATTTTTACAACATTGGATATTCACTCGATTTCTCATGTAGCGATTTCCTTATTTTGTTGTAATTCAAAAACAAATAACTGTAGATACATGAAAATTTTACTGAATGTTTATATTAGCATTTCCTATACACCATACAATTTTGAAAATATTTTGACACTTTTTGAGCTGTTTACGGACATTTTCAGTTTTCAAATTTTTTAGTTTTTTTTTCTATAAATATCAATAAAGTTTTATCTGTTGGGCCAAAAAGTGTAAAAATTTAATACAAAGCTCCTGATATATTGTTACAATATCAATTGAAAAATATTAAAAATACATACGCACAATTTTTTTTTATAAGCATTTAAAGATCGAATTTTGACAAAATTTATTAAATTTTAATTTGAAAAATTATTTTGTAGTTAAAAATTTATAAAATGTTCAACTTTTGTATCTAAGAATTGAAAATGTAAAACAAGATTCCACGTAAGTAATTAATTCTGTTACCAAAAAATCTAAAAAATACATTTACACAGTTTATTATTATAGTCATTTTAAGTACAAATTTGGACGAAATTACATATTAAAAACCTAGAATAACTCTTTTAGTTATTTTGTTGTGATTGTATAATATTATTCGTGGGTACTTGAAACTTCTAAAGTATACTATTATATATCTATGATTTTACCACGGTTTTTTGTTGATGTATAACGCGTTATAACTTATAAGTACCTAATAGATATTATGATATGATTAATTTGGAATTTTTTTTTAATACCATAGATAAGTATATATTATATGTCTAATACATAGACTGATATACCGTCTCCGCTCAGAATCGTTTT
>NW_021777942.1:0-746 GCF_005508785.2 Acyrthosiphon pisum | reverse complement strand
CAGTAGGTTAGAAGTGGGTCACTGTATAATGGACAGTATTAAATTGGAATTTCAATGATATAATATCACTGTATAAGAAAAACGATTCTGAGCGAAGATGGTATATCAGTCTATGTATTAGACATATATATACTTATCTATGGTATTAAAAAAAAAATTGACCTATAATAGGCATCTATAATAAATTCCAAATTAATCATATCATAATATCTATTAGGTACTTATAAGTTAAACCGCGTTATACATCAACAAAAAACCATGGTAAAATCATAGATATATAATAGTATACTTTAGAAGTTTCAAGTACCCACGAATAATATTATACAATCACAACAAAATAACTAAAATAGTTATCCTAGGTTTTTAATATGTAATTTCGTCCAAATTTGTACTTAAAATGACTATAAAAATAAACTGTGTAAATGTATTTTTTAGATTTTTTGGTAACAGAATTAATTACTTACGTGGAATCTTGTTTTAAATTTTTAATTCTTAGATACAAAAATTGAACATTTTATAAATTTTTAACTACAAAATAATTTTTCAAATTAAAATTTGATAAATTTTGTCAAAATTTGATCTTTAAATGCTTATAAAAAAAAATTGTGCCTATGTATTTTTAATATTTTTCAACTGATATTATAACAATATATCAGGAGCTTTGTATTAAATTTATACACTTTTTGTCCCAACAGATAAAACTTTATTGATATTTATAGAAAAAAAAACTAAAAAAATTTAAAACT
>NW_021777941.1:0-857 GCF_005508785.2 Acyrthosiphon pisum | reverse complement strand
GGTATTTGGTATACATCCATATCATATAATCATGTAACTATGATATCAGCACGGAGTACGATCATAGCATGCGATACTCCCACATTATCATAGATATTAATAGACTTATCTATAATATCTATTAGTAATCGAAAATCAGCCTAATCAGACAACACTGAACACTGTTTCCTTCGATGTTCATCAGACATGACCTGGTATGTAGCGGGGTCGTAGGGATTACACGTGTGTATGGATATGTGACAGTAATGGTCCAATAACTTATAATATGACAATAAGTTATTGTAGCGAGTAGGTACAATGGTTATCGCTATTATACTTTGGGTTCGACCGATATCGAGTTTATTACTTTTAGCTTCTGGTCTTTATAATTGATAAGTATTATTATGAGAAGTGCAGCAGTGCCGAAATCACTTTTAGTGGGGCGCACGCTGGACGCCCTGCTAAATGGGCATTTTACAATACATTTAGGGGCACAACTTATAAGCTTACTGTACTTGAAATGATTTGAAAAGTGTAATATCTATTACTCTGGGGCATAAAAATCCAAATTGCTGCGGTATCTACCGACTAGGTATAACACATTAACACACAAACACCTGCCAAAACTACCCAACTTTGAGGAGTTATATCTCATCAACGGATTAATGAAAAATGAAAATTTAAACGTGATAATTCATAAAAAAAATAGCTTTATTAATTTATGAAATTAAAAGTATAGGTTACCATTTGAAAATCAGAAGTTGATAGTGTTTTTCCTAATAAATATGAGGGTGAAAAATATAAAAAAATTATATAATTCTAGAACAGCGTAGATCTAAAATTTTGAAAAAAAAAAAATTTGAAAAAAGTGAATACTT
>NW_021777940.1:0-1493 GCF_005508785.2 Acyrthosiphon pisum | reverse complement strand
TTTTATTAAATTTTCAAGCTTTTTTAATCAACAAATAAAATTGTATTGATATTTTTAGAAAAAAAACAAAAAAAAAATTAAAACTGACAATGTCCGTAAAGAGCTCAAAATAAATATAAAATATTTTGAAAATGTTACGGTGTATAGAAAATGCTAATATAAACATTCAGTCAAAATTTCATGTATCTACGGTCATTTTTTTTAAAGTCACATCAAAAACCAAATTCAATTTTGTGAAAAATCGATTTTGCGTAAAAATTCCTGTTTTTCCTTAATTTTTCTTTGGTTTTTCTTGGCGCTTTTGAAAATTACTGGGAATTTTAAATTATGACCTCCCCAATGCACCAACGTTATTCACTTTCCAATCGAACAAGATACTAAAGTTGAAAATCGAAGCATTATTTCGACTACATATCGTGTACACAGACACAAAAAAAAAATAAAAAAAAAAACACACATCATTGTAAAATCAATACATTCATCGTTCCACTCAGAATCTAAAACAAAGTATTAAAACTTTATCAAATGATTTGAAAGATAATAAAATTTCTAGGTTCACTTATTTGAAACATGTGTCCAAATATTATCAAAAGTAGTTTGATTTTTACCTACATTTTTATTTTATACTAACATACCTACTAATATAATCATTCTATTCAATTTAGACATGTGACCAAATATTATGGTCAAAAATATTTACATTTATGCATTTTTATTTTATACTCATATACTATTATAATCATTTTATTCAATTTGGACATGTGATCAAATATGATCAAAAGTATTTACATTTATACATTTTTATTTTGTACCTACATAGAATTTATTATATAATTTTATACAATTTAGATTATACGTAATATTAATTAGAAAAAAAAGACTAACATTTATACATTTTTATTTTAGATTCTGAGTGGAACGATGAATGTATTGATTTTACAATGATGTGTGTTTTTTTATTTTTTTATTTTTTTATTTATTTTTTTATTTTTTTATTTTTTTTTTATTTTTTTTGTGTCTGTGTACACGATAAGTAGTCGAAATAATGCTACGATTTTCAACTTCAGTATCTTGTTCGATCAGAAAGTGAATATCGTTGGTGCATTGGGGAGGTCAAAATTTAAATTTCCCAGTAGTTTTCAAAAGCGCCGGGAAAAACAAAAGAAAAATTAAGGAAAAACGGGAATTTTTACGCAAAATCTGTTTTCGAGAAAATCGATTTTGGTTTTTGGTGTAACTTTAAAAAAAATGACCGTGGATGCATGAAATTTTGACTGAATGTTTACATTTCCATTTTCTATACACGATAAAATTTTCAAAATATTTTGACTTATTTTGAGCTCTTTACGGACATTGTCAGTTTTCATTTTTTTTTAGTTTTTTTTCTAAAAATATCAATAAAATTTTATTTGTTGGATAAAAAAGCTTGAAAATTTAATAGAAGGCTCCTAGTATATTGTTTCAAAGGCAGATGAAAAATATTAAAAATCGTT
>NW_021777939.1:0-791 GCF_005508785.2 Acyrthosiphon pisum | reverse complement strand
TTTATATTTCCATTTTCTATACATGATATATTTTTCAAAATATTTTGATTTGTTTTTAGCAGTTACGGACAATTTCAGTTTCCAATTTAATTAGTTTTTATTTCTATGAATGTCAATAAAACTTTATTTGTTGAGTAAAAATACTTGAAAATTTAATACAAGGCTCCTACTATATTGTTACAAAGACATTTGAAAAATATTAAAAATCCTTAGCCACAGTTTTTTTTTATTAGCATTTAAAGTTCAAAAATTGACAAAATATGGAAAAATCACGAAAATTACCTAATTATTTTGAGTTTATAATTCATAAAAATTTTTCTTTTTAGAACTAAGATTTTAAAGTGTAATACAAGATTCCTTATAGGATAATCTACCTTTATCAAAAAAAAAATGTCTATAAGAAACTCAAATTAAATTTTTATGAGCGATTGAAATTCATATTTTTACAACATTTCATATTCACTCGATTTCTTACGTAACGATTTTCTTATTTTGTTGTAATTAAAAAACGAATGACTGTAGAAACTTGAAAATTTCACTGAATGTTTATATTAGCATTTTCTATATACGATAAAATTTTGAAAATAATTTGACTCTTTTTGAGCTGTTTACGGACATTGTAATTTATCAATTTTTTTAGTTTTTTTTTCTATAAATATCAATTAAGTTTTATCTATTCGGCCAAAAAGTGTAAAAAATTAATACAGGGCTCCTGATACATTGTTACAATAGCAGTTGAAAAATATTACAAGAGTACATAGGCACAATTTTTTTTTATAAGCATTGAAGTT
>NW_021777938.1:0-973 GCF_005508785.2 Acyrthosiphon pisum | reverse complement strand
GGGAATTTTTACGCAAATCTGTTTTCGAGAAAATCGATTTTTGTTTTTTGGTGTAAACTTTAAAAAAAATGACCGTGGATGCATGAAAATTTGACTGAATGTTTACATTTCCATTTTCTATACACGATAAAATTTTCAAAATATTTTGACTTATTTTGAGCTCTTTACGGACATTGTCAGTTTTCATTTTTTTTTAGTTTTTTTTAAAAAATATCAATAAAATTTTATTTGTTGGATAAAAAAGCTTGACAATTTAATAGAAGGCTCCTAGTATATTGTTTCAAAGGCAGATGAAAAATATTAAAAATCGTTAGTCACAGTTTTTTTTTATAAGCATTTAAAGTTCAAAAAATGACAAAATATGGAAAAATCACGAAAATTTGCAAATTATTTCGAGTTATAAATTCATAAAAATTTTTCTTTTTAAATCTAAGATATGAAAATGTAATACAAGATTCCTTATAATATTATCTACCTTTATCAAACAAAAAATATCTATAAGAAACTCAAATTAAATTTTTATGGGCGTTTGAAATTCATATTTTTACAATATTTGATATTCGCTTGATTTCTGAAGTGAAGATTTTCTTATTTTATTGTAATTAAAAAACCAATGACTGTATAGATACTTCAAAATTTCACTGAATATTTATATTAGCATTTTCTATACACGATAAAATGTTAAAATAATTTGACTCTTTTTGAGCTGTTTACGGACATTGTAAGTTTTCAATTTTTTTAGTTTTTTTTTTCTATAAATATCAATAAAGTTTTATCTGTTGGGCCAAAAAGTGTATAAATTTAATACAAAGCTCCTGATATATTGTTACAATATCAGTTGAAAAATATTAAAAATACATAGGCACAATTTTTTTTTATAAGCATTTAAAGATCAAATTTGGACAAAATTTATCAAATTTTAATTTGAAAAATTATTTTGTAGTTAAAAATTTATAAAATGTTCAATTTTTGT
>NW_021777937.1:0-408 GCF_005508785.2 Acyrthosiphon pisum | reverse complement strand
GTATGAAATACTTGTATGAAAGACCTTGTATTAAATTGTCTAGTCTTAGCTATACACATTTAATATTTTATAAGTTTTGAACTAAAAATTAACTGTGGTTTTGACGAAATTTGAACTTTAAATGCTCATAAAAAATAACGATGATTCCTATGTATCGTTAATATTTTAGCTATAATAAAAAACTTAAATTTTTAATCTTTTTGACCGGATAAATAACTTTTTATTGACATTTAAAATTTTTAATTAATCAAATACAATTCAAGTGAGGACGGTATAACCAAGCTGGTTTCCAAACAATACATTTTCATTTTTTTTTCCAATTATTTTAAAAAGCACTGAGCATTTTCAATTTCGACCTTCTAAAAGTACGAACCAAATCCAATTGGCTTCCAAAAACATACATCGGGC
>NW_021777936.1:0-939 GCF_005508785.2 Acyrthosiphon pisum | reverse complement strand
AACATTCTGTTCATTCGTTCAAGCTAAAAGATAACCATGCTATACCTAGTAGGTACCTATAATAAATATTTATAGCCATACTAATAGTAATAGTAATTACAATAGTAATATTGAACTACTACTATCTACTCGTCTACAATAACTGATATACCCGTTAACACCTATTCGTAGAAAAAATCAGGGCTTGAAACCGTTTTCAAAACCGATTTCAGAAACCGGTATAAACCGTTTTAAAACCGAAACCGAAACTGTGATCAAAACCGAAACCGGAAAAAATTGGATACCGGTATTAAAGTCAAAACCGAAACCGAAAAAAATTGGATACCGGTATTAAAGCTAAAACCGAAACCATAAAAAATTGGAAACCGGTATTAAATTCAAAACCGAAATCTAAAAAAATTGGAAACCGTTTTTTTTTTTTTTTTAATTGACGTGTTTTTAAATACTTGAATTCCATTAATACGCATAATTAATACTCATAATAAAATTGAGACCATGATTAAATTGTTGATAACCATTTCATTATTCGCCAAATTATTAGTTGCTTTAAGTAATATAATGATATAAATTATAGTTACTAGCAAATACTATATATGACAATAGGGGAGAAACAATGATAATTGTATAGATGATACAGGACCCTGAAAATACTCGAACGCGCTATATTTGTACCTTTCAAGTTTCAATCCTAGACCGTTCGTTACTTGCCTAGGGGAATTATCCATGTGTCGAGATTTTTGGTACTAGTTGTCCCTTATTGTCTTATAAGTTATAACTCAATAATAATATAGTATTTGTTATTATCATTAATTATTATATCATAGTTATTTATTGGACACCACATTACATTTGACATTTGACAACAACATTAGATTATTTGACGGACGACCGCGACGGCCCGTATATGTCTATTCATAGTTCATTGAACAGTATAAAATT
>NW_021777935.1:0-2175 GCF_005508785.2 Acyrthosiphon pisum | reverse complement strand
GGTTTTTATTATTAATACTTAAAACTACACCGCCATGAATACTATTTAAAATGTCTATGTTCATTTTTAAAAGCGCGTAGTTCTTCGCGTATGTCGTACTGTACTGACTATGTTCCTGTCAACTATAACGTGTTTTAGATGAAATGTTAATATGTATAGCATGATCGCATAACGCATATTGTTATACTTAGTTGATTATGCTCACACATTATGAAAAGCCTATTTTCCGTGTGGGATATATCGGACCGCGTTCTAGATCCAATTAGTTTAGCAGTTTTGTTTTTAAATTCTAACAAAAAATCTTTCAAACACATATCTTTCGAAGATACAATTTTTCGATGACATGAACTTTCGAACACACATTTTCGAACACATGACCGTCGAACAGGCAACCGACACCCGTATAGCTATACATATTTCGTGCATCTAACTCATTCCTACCTTATCGGCAAAGAACGGTCACTACTCACCAGAATAAGATATAATAGGTATGCAATGAAAAATGTTCTATCAAACATAATAATATTATATTATAATAGTGATTCAATCAACATCAATACTGATGTACTATACCTACGTAAAGTGTTGAACAATCCATCTTCCCTACAACAAACGCCCAATACAGAAAATACCAATGCAATATGATCATGTCAAACATTTTTAAAAACAAAATAAGCACAAATCATAAATTAATGTAAGAACCATAAAAAATGTCATTACGGATTTTCGGTGCTGTTATATTTTGTATACTCAATATTAACGAAAAGCATGCTAATAACTATCGACGTCAAAGCCTTAGTAAATATATTTTTTTGAATCGTGTCTTTGAAGAAAGATATTTTTATTGTTTTATTTTTGATATTTTCGTGTTTAGACCGCGATACTATACATTGGAAGTTCATTGAAACAAGTTCAAATTTCAATGTGTAATTATATTATCTAACTAAATAACAAAAAAAAAAAGAATAAACGTACTTACTTGAGGACTTGAGACATGGAGACTTGATGACGTTATACACACCACACACGTCTCGTTTCGCTGTCCTTGGCCGGCGTCGCACATTATGTGATTTTTTTTTTTTTTTTCTATATTTGTTCATTGTAACGACCTCAAGGTCTTTGACAATGCTTATCACAAGTGGGTAGTAGGGAGATCATGTGATCTATTTATCTATGTATATATCACTATATGCATGATACTACCCCCCTTCTCCAAGAGGAGACATGTGCGGTCTTCACTCCCAGTGGAGTGGGACCTAGTTGGAAACCGGATGACGCAATCGGACGACAGCACGGGAAAATGGTGACTGCGTAGAATCACACACATTTTTTGCACTTTGCTATGAATCGAACCGATGACTGTGTGAGTCGTAAGTCAACTGTGTGACCACTGCGCCACTCCGGCCCCAATACATTATGTGATGAAAAAAAAATGATAAATCATCGGCCATCGCATTTGAAAACCGATTCTCGGCTAGGTTCTGGTTTATCATTTAGCGTTTAGAGGACATTTTTAAAATTGCCTACGCATATAACATTATCTGTGATTAAAAATAAATTCATCATGAGTAAAGATTTTTAAAGTACATAATAATATTATACATCTAATTAACATGTATATTTTATGATTATTATATAATAGCAATGATACGAGTATGATACGAATGACCTTGTATGCACATGTAACGTCTCGAAATATTGCAAATCGCACAGAAATGTGACGAAAAATTACTGTGCCGTAAAAAGTTTAATACTATACAATTTAAATTAAAAATAATATAGTATCTACATATTATTAAGGTGCTAAGGACTAAGGGGGAGCAAAGACAATAATAAAATAAAATATAAATCATAAACATTAACTTTTAATCTGAAATTTAATTTTTCAGAAATATTATTATAATATGTGTTTTTATCACGTCTGTAAATATAGGTTATTAAAATGCAAGGTTATCGGTTTTTTTTTAACTGAGATGTCGGTTTTATTTATCATCGTTATAGTTTTTGTCTATAGTCTTGCCAATATTTGTTTTTCGACATTTTTTTAAAGATCTATCAGATTATTCTTTTAATACTATGACGTTTAAATCTATATTATACGATTAATAACTAGTGCGAGTTTCAAGTATCTAAAATTTAAATTCTTGGAGTTATAAAAAAGAAAGATCCAAATCA
>NW_021777934.1:3366-5855 GCF_005508785.2 Acyrthosiphon pisum | reverse complement strand
GATAATTTTTCATAGTTATAAAGCTTTAAAAGTGACTAAATGTTTTAAAATTTAGGTAGGTACCTATATGAAACTATAAACTAAAATTTATTCGGGTTCCGGATTAACCACAATGTTTTATTCGAACGTTTTGAAAATAGAATCATTTGTGTTATATGAGTTTCGGGTGTTTGATTTTTTAAGGTTTTTAAAGGTGTTACGGGTTCTGGTCAATTCGGGTTCAAGGCTCTGGTTTTTTTTTTATTGTACTAAATCAAACTTAGAAATACTAACCAATTATTTTAATGTAACGAATTATGAAAAAAAATATAACTTTAGGCGTTCACTGTTCAACAATATCGAACAAATATATTGTAATTTAAGTTACATTGTAATACAAACATATTATATAAACATCATAATATACCTACCTAACATGTAAACACTGTCAATTTTGTATAACTTAAAAATTATTTTGACCACTTTGTGGTTTTTGTTAATTTAGTATGGAATGTTCAATATTAATAAACCTGTTTAAGTTTTTTTTTTACCTTGATTGTCACGTGGATTTACACGGATACCTTAACTTACTGATAAATGAAGGGGTCAGTAGATAAAGGTGATAACTCACAATTTTGAAATTATTCAGGACAGTTTTAGTGTTCAATAATATAAACGTTTGGAACTTGTTAACTGTTCAAACGCTAAGAAATCTTTGAAAACAAAAATTATGTATTTTAAAGTCATAAACAGTATTCTGAAATTGTATAAATTTAATTATAAATGTTATCTGCCAGTGTCGGCCTGGTACCTAAAGGGCCCCGGATGCATTTCTTCAGAAGGGCCCCCAAAAATGTTTTTTCATAAAATTATAAAAATGTACTTATAAGTAGTGTAACATATTATATATTTTTAAAGGTACCATATATAAAATAAACCATCCATTAAGTTAAGAATTAAGTTAGATTAATAATTTATTATTCTGAAAAATTATATACATATTACAAAATATAAATAATACCTTCTCACATTATACAACTTAATATTTTTTTGAATGTGATTCAAATTGTGTCTTCAACATAACTAGAAGATTCATCGTTTTGAATTTCTTCGGGACATTTGATAACATTGCTTTCTGCATAAAAAAAAATTATAATATATAAAAAACATTTTTCCAATACACTTACCTTCAGTCCAAAATTGTTGCTTGGGCACTGGGAAAAAATTAATTTTTGTTTGATTTAAAGAAGATCCGACTTCTAATAGCAATTGTTTATTTTTCTTATTTCTTTTTTTATAACCTGACATGTAAACACGTTTCATAGTTGATGACTGAAGTTTATTAAATTAAATAACATAATAAATATTTAGATATGTAAAAGAACCACATTCAACCACGCAGAGAAACAGAAAATTTAGAGCAGTAATATGTTATAATATAATTTTTATAACACTACACAACATCTCATTTTGATAACTGTGTGCTCACATTAATTATCGAATAATAACATAAATAATTAAAAACAAAATGAACACACCACTGACGGTTGGGTGATATTGATATACCATCATAATCAGAAAATTGCAGTAAAACTGTTCAAAATATAGATACATGGTACATTGGTTTTTCCGTCTGGAGGTCGAAAACTATCTACTATTTACGGTAACAATAATCAATCACACAGATAACAAAAGTTATCACATTAATATATAATAATATTCATTATCCAATATTAATATTTCTTAGTACGATCGGGTGACGGGGGCCCCCAGACACAAATACGGCCGAGGGCCCCGGACGCGTTTGCGGCCTAGCGGCCATGGCCAGGCCGACACTGTAATATCTGCTATTATGATAATAGGGGATATAATACAATAGCCCATTAATCCACAAAACAAGAACAACAGATTGTATAAATAACACCTTTATGAATTTGATATCTCCATAAATATATGTTATTTTGTTCTGATATTTGTATAGCCTATATAATAGGTACGTCATGATGCGACATTTTGTATAATAATAAGGATTTTAAAAAAAATGTCAGTTAACACCTTTATCCACAGACCCCTTCAAATATCTTTATGCTCATTCTGCATTATTTTATGTTATTATGTTAATTATATATTATGATTAATTATATGTAATACGTCATACCGGTAAGTAGGTACACATCTTATTTTAAATATTACCTAAGGATAATGTAAGAAAATACAAGACAGGTAAAAACGAAATAAAAATGTAAGTTAACTTCACGCCAAAAAATATATTGCAACATTTAAGCGACAGAGAGCGCTACGTGGCAGTGAAATAGTCCGTAACTACTTTTAATCCGCACATATTAGTTACAAGTTTAGACTAGGTCTAAGTGGCAAGGTCATCCCAAGGTGGCAAGGTTAGCCCACCTCACTATCTTAACTCTGAGTCTGAGGTTGTTAAATCCCACCAGGTGGGTCCACATTATGGACAGGTTATCACAATTCACAGGATTGAGAACAGAGAGAGAATA
>NW_021777934.1:0-678 GCF_005508785.2 Acyrthosiphon pisum | reverse complement strand
AATTGACTTCTCAAATTCAATATTTAACCCATTCAAAAAATTTAATAAGCACTCAATTAATAAAAAAATGAAAAATTTTTAAAAATGGAATTTATTCACTTTGCCCGGATTACAGGGCAAAGTGAAAACATATGCTGGGCAAAGTAATAAACAATGAGATAAATAAATAATTTATGTTCTTTCAATTAATAATTGTATAATATGAATACGAACACATATTAATAAATTTACTCACAATAAAAAAACAACATTTTTAAATATTATATTTAATTTTTCATTATCATAAAAAAACATAAAATATAAAATTCTTCTCGGTAAAATAAAAACAAAATAAAAAATTATCTTTTCATATTACAATATAAACACGAAAATATGACATTTTTAGATATTCTTCATCAAATAAAAATAAAATATTTCCTAAAAAGCGATGATATTTCCACTTTGCCCAGATTGATTTTTTCTTAAATAAACATTATTTTTTTTATGTATACGTGATTTAGGAACTTGTGTTTAATAACTATATAAAATAAATATAATTATGAACATAATAAACTAAGTTTAAAAAAGTTAATTTATAAATATTATTTAAAAAACCTTAAATTCTTATCATGTATTTTTTTCAACAAATTTAACTATTTTCGTATAAACGCTTTTACGGTGAATGTAAACTAGTGAATG
>NW_021777933.1:0-13418 GCF_005508785.2 Acyrthosiphon pisum | reverse complement strand
TACGTGCAACGTTTTCCGTCTCTCGTTACGATATTATTTTTTTGTTGTTTTTTTTTTTTAAGAATGAGTAACAAAAGAGGTGTGGCAGGGAACGCCGTTTGTTGAATGAAACTGGTATCTGTTTTTTATATACATAGGTACACTGAACAGCAGGCGACGTCCGTCATCCTTTAAGGATACGATCGCCGCTCACAAATATACAGTAGACTCTGTGACGTCACCAACGCCGCGCCGCCGAGGACATCTCGCCTCAAGGGCCTCGTTGAAACAATAGGATTTTATTATTTTTATTATAATAATTTTAATTAAATGCTTTACGAAAAACGACCTGTGACGTCGGAAATCGGAATAATATTTCTCTTTCCTACGCAATGCATAATGTCGAGTATCTACATGTGGAAGTGTGGACCTATTACCTATGTATATATTATTAACATAATATAATATATTTGAAACCCGCATTTTGTTTTATTGTCGGCAAACATACATTCTCCCACTATGACCCCTCGTCGGGAATGTATCTTTACCTGTGCTAATTGACGCGTCATTATTGCACGTTCGTAGATATTATTTAGTATTTAATATTTTTATTACAATGTTTTATGACACGATATTTATACTTATCGTGAATATAATATGTGACTATAATATTAGTGAAGCGGTATGCGTGGCAAGATGATTGTCGATGAATTAATGAATTGGTACCAACTCGAAAATCGAAGCACAATAAATTTCCTTCTTATAAATAATCAAAACTTTGTGTACTTATTAACAATACGAACGACGAACAATGACGTATTATAATTGTCCGTATAATTGTGATTCATAATTTTTTTTATCCTTATTTTATTATAATATAAATAAATACTAAGGACTTATATTAGTTAACTCATAAGTCATAATTCATGATGAGTGTTAAAAGTGAAATACATTTTATTATTAATATTAAAATAATTTGCAAATATATTATATTCATAAATCATAACATACATTTATTGAATATTATTATTCAATAATAAAATGTTCAATATACAATAATTTGTTTTATGTATAATAATAATATGTATTATCATTGAGTTTATTTTGTACAATTATGTATAATTTTTCATACGTAAAAACACATTTAGTAGATTATCTAGATACCTATATAGTATACATATTATTTATTTTATACACACCTACATTATCATAAATACCTACTAATTTTTTTAATTCAAGAAAATATTTATTTTTTATACACATTATTTTTTATATTTTAGGTTTTGAGAACCTATACCTACATCCTACAGATACTAAAAAGTACTAGTAGAAGTTGCTTTCATTTTGAATAGTTACTTATTCAATCGATGAAAGTTTTTGTGATTTTATTATTTTAAAGTAACTAACTGCCCGAGTATCAAAAAGTAATATGTATCTTTGCAAAATATTAATTGGACCTCACAATTAAACGCCTCATGGTTTGATTGAAAAATAAAAATTTAAGAAACATAACATGCTACAGCTACGTACTTACATAATGTATAGATATATACAGATATATTTGGTTGTACCTATGTCTACTTATAACTTTATTAATTAAAACCCTGGGAGTAATATATTCTGTGTCAAGTATGACTGATAATTTAGAGAAAATATTTATATTTTTTAAAATTCTACTTGTATACAATAACGAGTGCTGCATTATCCATCATTATGATAAATTAATAGTTTCAGTGATCAGAGTAGTTTTATTCGTTTATATGAACTATGAAGGGTTTCATTGTTTTAATAGACACTTTTAAAATACTACATGGTTAAAATGTATGTAAATTTGATAAATTACAGAAAATATATTATGTTTTGTTGGGTTGTATTTGTTCAATATCCTATTACACGTGAAATCGTCCAGTTGCGCGTGGACCTCAAGACGAAATTAAACCGGGTGATTTATGCGCACGCGATTAACGCAGCATAAATCATAAGGCGTAAAAACTAAAATGAATTATCGCTTGTAACAAATAAAAAAATAATGGATGAGTAAATACACTCCACAGTCTTCGCAGTTTTATTTTTAATTTCACCCCATTAGGATGTCTAAATCAAACCGAATTTAAAACTAAACACCATTTGAATTAGAAATAATTTTTCTTTTATTCTCTAGTTCTATAAAGGTACTTTGTTTTTTTATTATATTAAAATTAATATATCTGTATCAGTTGTATACTATTGTATACAAAAAAAAATATGTTCTTAAGTTAATTTTTTATCGTCTATTCGTCTTTAAAATATGGTTATTTAAATTAAACATCGTCATAAAATATTGGTTATAAAAACAGTAATATATTTGTTTTTTTTATTAAAAACATAAGTTAATATAATTTAATTTATAAATATTTAGGTACCTAATAGTCTTTATTTTATGAGAATTTGCATGTGTTTCTTCGCCAGTCTATAATAAATCCCAAGCAACCAACCATCGTCTTGTGTACATTCCTCATATGAATTCATATGAGTATTTTGTTGAAAGTTCTTTAATAAAATGTTATAGCTTGGAAGTATTTTATAAATTAAATTTGATGTCCTTGTCATTTGCAAGCAATTTTAATTAAGTACCAGCTATTGAGTTATTACTTATTAGTTATTTTTGCTTGATAAATATTAAAAGTGGCTCGTAAATATTTCATAATGATGTAAAACTATCTGGGTGAGCATAATAGAACACCTGAAGATTCATAGTAGACCAAGTTAGACATCTATTCTTTACAAAAATCAGCATGAAACGAAAATTCGACATGCACATTTGTGCATAATATTTATTAATTTTATATATTTTTATGCAAATTTAACATTTTCTAAAAAGTTTTAGTGACTTATATATTTTTTAAACCATAAACTATAAACACTCATCATTATTATATCAAGGCTTTCATCGCTCCGAACAGAATCTAAAATATAATGTTATCATTAAAAAAGCGGTGAAGTGGGTAACGCTCTGCTCTACATTATTGGTGTCTGGATAGTACTAACTGTAATGAATATGTTAAATTCGAATTGAATAATCATTGTATTTGTATAGGTATTAAAAACTATTCTGAGCGAAGACGGTATGTCAGCCTATAATATTGTATAAATGTATAATTTTATCAATGTAAAAAAGATAATTTTTTTTCCTAAAATGTTTTGCAATTACTTACCTACTTCGAATCATTTAAAATAAACAATATTTTTAAATAATAATAATAATAATAATAATAATAATAACATCGTCTAACTACGGTTGGTTTTCGAAATAATGAGTGTCTTACACTATAGGAATCACCCGGTATGTATTATGCGCCTATTTAAAAATTAAAATATGACCGTGCCGGCGTAGGTATGCCGCATTGCGTGATAATGGTAACCGTATCGGTTGGTCATCAAACAATCTTCCTTGGCGTCGTGGGAAGAGCAAAACTACTATAGGTCTTGCCCTAACGACGGGGCCCCATTTATCACCCGTCTCGTCATCGCGCGTATTTTTTTTCACCTTCAATTAATATCGCGTTGACCGCGACAAAAAGCTGCCGCCGCCGACCGATACGACAGCACAAACGAGTAACGACCCATCGTCGATGTATTATAATATTATTATTATTATCATCATAATATTTTACGCTATGATGTTGTATATTTTATTATTATTGTGCGTCCGACGAGATATTTATTTGTTTTCCGACATTATATATAGATACCTACCTACCTAATATGATATTATTATATTCGCTTTATGAATTGTTAGTTTTTTTTTTACTTTAAAATATTCACTTTTCAATTATCCGTCCACACACCCGCTGTGGTTTATATTTTTCATGTCCGTTCGACCGTTGCCCTATAAATTCAAACGAATAGGAAATAATGAATTTAATATCATATAGGTATAGGTACATGCAATGACGTAACGTATGCGCGCGTGTGTGTGTGTGTGTGTGTGTGTGTGTGTGTGAGTGAGTGTGGTGAAGTTCAAAAGGTCATGACAGATGACCGTGTGTGCACGATAACGATTCAACGACCACGGCGACAGGTGTGCCAACGTTCGTGCTATATGTAAGGTATATATAGGTATAATATTATATCTACGCTTCCGATCTTCCGTGTCATTTGCTAAATAGTAAACTATTGACGAAATACCTATTAAATAAGAAAAATGGATAATAAAAAACACCTATTACCTAGAGTATTGCGTATACCGATAAAGGATATATTTCTAATACATTTTTGGATCATTTCATTATTGCATCATACTTCCTGATCTCATTTTAATATCAACTAGTATTTACTTAATATTATTTTAAACAGTATTGTCAGCACAGAATTTGGTGCTAATAAGTAGTAAATAGCTCTAATAGTTCATATAATATGGTTATTATTTAAAAAAACCGTTATTTAAATAGGACTTGTGTTTTTTTTATGACTTTACAACGTTTAGTATATTTAATAGCTTATACAGTATTTTATATACGTAGGTAAATATAAACCTATACCTATACATATGTATAAAACAGTTATTATTGCAGGCTGCAGCTATAGGCTATACAGTACCTAGGGACTTACAGTAAAGTTTATAATTATTTTTGAAACTTTCAAAGAATTTTAGATTAAAATATTTAACATCTAAAACGCTTTTATGAAATGTAGATACACTATTCTGATAAAAATCAAACTAATTAGTAGGTATTTAGAACTTAGGAGAATAGTTAAAAATTAAATTTCATAGCACATAATATTAGACATGATAGTTCCGGGTATTCTATATTATATAACTTTTTTACTAAACAGTAAACATGTAATTGCCAACTATAAAATTAATTAATTAAATGTAATATTGTTTTATAGATAAGCAGAAAGCACTATAATACAAACGTTGATTTTACTAACATTTATTTTATATTTTTAACTTATAAAAGTGAAAAAATATTAAATTATGAAATAATGCTCTAAAAATTAAATTAAAATTGTATACCTACTCTTTAGATATACTGGATGATAATATGTGATATTGTACAATATGGTACATAGGTACACCATTAAAAAGTTATGTAGCACTCTGTTTAAATGTATAGTAATATTATGTTAGAGATATTATTTTGGATAATAATTTATGTCGATGTTAGTGCGTAATTTACCTATACCTATAAAAAAAAGTGCAATTAATAATTAATATATTTTATAATCTATAGCAAATCATTTACGGCAAACAAATTCTAAGTGTTTATTTAAATAAACAAATTTTGGTATGGTGATGGTGAAGACTTTAATTTCTATATTTAATTCCTATTGTACCTATATTTATTCCTTTTAACTTATATATTAATAACAATTACCTAGCGGCTAGTATTGTTAGGACTTAGGGATAGCCATGATATGTTATATTATAACGATCATATCTTACATTCCTACAAACTATTTTCTGTCAAATAATATTATACGAGTTGTTATAGCCGATTAGCTATATCAAATTATCAATATTACATAATTACCAGTTATTTTCTTTTTGTATGTCCGTACTAATGATGCATATAGTCCATATTTTATTATAGTGTATTAATTATTAATTGTATTACATATTATTTTAGATTCTAAGCTTAGCAATAATCAGTGGTGTGAGCAGGAAGGGAAATTCCCCCAATATATCCCCCATTCCCTTTGCGAACACCACTGAATCTAAAATATGTTACACTGATATTTAATTAATTATTACCATTTGGGGGGAGGGGGTATCAGGGGTCTATTCTATAAATATTAAGTCGGTTGCGAAGAAAAAATATAATATAACCGAGTGTAAATGAATTTTCTATAAAAGACAGATTAGAACTTTTTTTTGTTATTGTAATAAAAATTAAAAAATAATACATTTTTGTGTTACGGCTTATGACATCCGCCCTTAAACCAAATTCCCGCGCACACTATACTGGTAATAAAAGTAAGTATGTATTAGTCTTACAACGACGCGTGCGTGTGTTTTTATATTAATATACTATTTTTGTAATAACGTCATACCGCAGAAACAATGCTACAATCTCAAATATCGATGGTGGTTCCAGGCAGAAAATTATATCTAGTTCGTACTTTTTTGGGGGGCGGGGAATCAAAGTTTCCTAGTACCTAATTACTTTTTAAAATACTCTACCTAATAATAAATGATATGATGCGTGTTGTAATAATTATTATATACTATATCAATATACCTTAGCCACAATTTTTTGAAAAAACTAGTCCAGCGTACAATACAATTAATAGTAATACCAACGGTTACAAATACTAGTATTTATTATGATTTATCAATGTCAATACGTATAAATGAATACAAAAATATCTTTAAAAATAGATACAGAGTGCCGGCTGAGGGGTTTTCCTGTTCAAAATATTTTTTCATATAAGTGTGCAATGATGAATTATTGAATTAAAATTCAAGAGATCCGCATTAAACTATATACAGCAGAGCTACTTCTTCTTATCATTATACATTTTTATTTTTCATTTCATTTTATTCAATTTTACTTTTTTAAAATCTCGTAGGTTGTAAGTTTAGTTATACTTATAATATTCACTTTTCATATTTTTTCCTTGTTGTTCTTGAAATGGAAGTTCCCTCACATTTAAACCTTGCCGAAGGGGTGAAGAGAAGTCATTTTAATTCTCACACCTCCGTGGCTTCGTAAGCTACTTATTAAAAGTAAACACCCCGAGATATTTATCTCATTCGGTATTATATCATAATCTACCTTATGTATACAGAGTATAATATTATAATATAGTGCACTTGTTGCTGAGCAATCACTTATATTATTGTACCGTTGAGGTACCTATACCAAGGTTTTTTGGCCCTCTGCCACAAACAAATAATATTGAATAACAACTGTTGCAAAGGTATTCAAAGGTCAAATTGACATAGTTTTTTTTTATAAGCTCGACACTATTAATAGGATTAATTTGTTTTTTTCACATATAATAATTTTAAACTGCAATATATTCATGCATAATGGATAATAAATCATAGTACCTTAGTATCTACTAGATGTAAACTACATTATATAATATAACTGTTTTTATTTATCATATACGTTTAAATAATACATTTCTAGTAAGAAATTATATTTAGGTATAAAATATAAATGTATAATACTTATTAAAAGTTGAAACAGTAAAAATCTGATGTTTTCGTTGTATTTGATTTGGCAGTAGCTAGTGATAGTACGAATAATCTGAATAAAATGTTGGTGACAACTAACTTGAACAAAACTTATATAAGTTTATTTTTTCAAATAATACAACTAAAACAAGCAATATTGTTTTGTAAATAAAATAATATAAGTATTTTAATAACATAAAAACTATAAATTATCTTAAACATCATTAGTTATTATATAATCAATAACTATGTATTGATATCAAAATCATAATATTATCATAATATAGGACATTATAATGTTAAGATTAGCTTTTGTTTGTCAGAAAATGAATACCAATAAATATATTGAACTACTTATATAATTAAATATTATATTTTACAGTAATAAGTATGTATTTTATTTGCAGTTATGTTGTCTAACTTGCAGTTTTAAAAATTTACTGATCAATAAATTATTTTATTTAATATTTTTTAAATTGTTATTATCCTAATTTGTAAGTTTGATAAACATGTAATATGATATATAAGAAAATTGCCTACATTGAACTCCTTGGAAACGGCGGCTATCGAATCCAGTGTAATATTAATATTGTATGACAAAGCGCCTTTCTGGAGAAAGATAGGCAAACAACAAACCATATGCGAGTTTGTAAAGTAAGATGTTTTTAATAATCGCCTTAAGAGAGAAAAATGAGGAAAACATTTTTATTGTTTTATATTGTATTCATATTTTATTGAACCTAAATACCTATCTACAATCTATATTAAAACCACTAATACAACGATAATATATATACATATATCTAATAATTAACGAAAAAATAATGATTAAATAATTTATTGATAATATATAAGTAGGATTGATTTTATTGGTACGCCTATATAAGTAAATATTACATAAACATAAAATTAGTGCAATAAGACGTTAGCAATTCTTATAATATGATTTGATTTAATTATAAAACGATGGTCTTTCATTGTAGCGGTCTCTGGGGATTCATTGCCATACTAGTTTTTTCTCTGTTCCTCAGTCGCGGATCTTTTAGAGGGGTGAATGTGAAACTGGGTCGTTCCACCACTAACCCACACGTAACCGTGGTAGTCGTCATCATCATCATCATCGATATCTCATGTGGCACTTAGGGAGGTCCATGGTCGTCTTGCATATTAAAACAGTCGTCTGTATATAGACGTGACGCGAATTCGTCTGGCCACAGACGATCGGTCACGTGTTAACAAAACAGCCGTTTATTATACAACACGATCAATTACATAGCCTAGTTGACGTGAATCGATATTGGTGTTACAAACCAAATATAATGATATCCTGATATTTGACAATAATGTTCAATGTTCAGGGTTTTTCAGTAATTTTTATTAAATTAATTTTTTTTTTCAGATTATATAAGGATTTTATTATATTTTAATTTAATATGTTGAATTTAACCTATGGTTTCAAGTTATATCACCGATTGGAGTAGCCCCATATGGACAAATACAATAATAATCGAAAACAAAAATAAATCTGTTGGTACTACCGTACTACTTATTTCGAACAATTATCGTTGGCCGTTGGATGAACTTATCATATAAAATGTAATAAAACGTAATAATATCCATTTGTGTGTGCCCTGTACCCTATTCATTTTTAATAACTATCCAGGAATTGTAAGTACCTAATATATTTTATGCAATTTATTGAAATAGTGTATTGTTAGCTACGAGTGATGCTATATTCATCTTTCAATACCACTACTTTTGAAACGGTATCTAGGCAGTTTATTCAACTACAGTCTACATAATATTGAATATACAGCACACGGAATTTACATGGACAAGGAATTTCAACTTGTTTATGCCCCAGCGGCCAGCTACTCTTAAAAGTGAAAGCACATATATCGTAACATTTATCATGAACTGAAATTTCTACACGATTGATAAACTACATGAAACTTTTTAACAGCTTTTCCAACTGCAAAAGTTTTTACAGGTATACAACAGAAAAAACAACCATCGCTGTAAGACCAATAGCGTTCCAAATCTAAAATTCGAAAATTTGAAATAACAATATATTCTTAATTGGACAAATTTATTGGTTATTTTTATATCAGCAGTAAGGTACATGTGTGATACTGTTTGTTGGACTAAATTACGATTAGACCTTTTGACGAATATTCTAGAATTTCTAGGATAGCTCCTATCCATGATGTGTACAAAATTCAAATACTGCTGATAATGGCCATAGAGTAATTTATTATGTTAAAATAATAGTTTTTTATAACGAATATGTATATCAATGTTGTATATCTATATTACACAAGTATAGATAAGTACTAGATTCATAGATAAATCAGTTTTTTAACGATTTGCCATCAATGCTATCATTTATACTATAATAGGTACATTTCAGTATTATAAAATAATGACTCATATTAAAAATTATTTATTTATTAATATTTTCTATCGTAGAACACTGACTGTTATACTTAGCTCATAACTTAAACGATTAAAAAAAAAAATTAAAATGAAAATATCCTATGAAAAAAATACAATATTGGGCATTGGAACATATTATTACCTATACCTATGTAAGTTATATAACTATATTAATATAATACAATAATATAATAGTCTCCAATCTTCTCTAAATATTTATCATATCATTTTATAAAACTATTTTTATGCACCGTGGTATATTATAAACTATAAAATGGCTGGTACATTTGATTTAAAATTCGTATAATTAAGTGCAATAATTAGTATTTTATATTTATTACCTATGTTTTGAGATAAAAATTGTCTTTTGTTTCCCGTCACAATATACCGTCTACTTCCAAGTATTGATAGGCGTCGTGTTAAGTTAATATATATATATATATACTTTAGAAAGAAAGAGAGGTAGAGCGAGTGAGAAAGATAAAAAGAGATAGAGAGAAAGAGCGAGAGAGAGTGATAGAGTGAGTGAGTAAGAAACGGACAGAGAATAAGCGCCCGGCACTATTGGTTTGTATATGCAAGGCACGTAGGCCGCCGGCGTCGTTATTGTGCTACTCGAAGCTCCACCTCTCCGCCACTAGAAATTCTCCAACCCTACTAGTGCGCTTTACAAACAACTGAGCTTTTGCACAGTCGTTCCATTATTTTTGCCTTTTATTCTTTTAAAATTTCTAAAAAAAAAAATAATGTTCACGATGATTTTTACTTTGTATCAACAATATTTAAAGTGTATAATGTTGGTTTTAACGTTATTTTAAACATACCTAATGATTTCAGTTTTTATAATAACGAGCAGTTTTTACTATTATTATTGAGTTTTTGTTTATGTTTATCGATATTATAAATAATTATACGTGGGCGTACTGTGCAGAACCTAAATATTATTAGTTATATGGATCGATTAAGGTCAGTGTGTCATGAAAAGTGATACTATATACCTACGTTATTGTAAAGTCGTGAAAACGTTGCTAAAATGTTCAGTTGGGTGACCACTAACTACGCGTAGTTACCGCGGTATTTTAGCCGCGTGCTCACGTGTTGGTTACATACTTTCTTCCTTTCTTTTATGAGGGATCTTAAAATACAGTATAATATACTAATATTACCGAATATTGTACTTAAAATTGTTCATACAATTAAACTTTTTTTTTATTAGAAAACAAGAATATATATATACAGTATGTAATACATTTATATAATAGGTAATATGGAGGGGGTCCTGCAAGTATACAGGTCTAGACGGTGTGATTGAAGTGGTCTCTCTATAAAACAATTATAGTTTAAATATATTATTCAACTATTATAAAAAAATAAATAAATAATAGGCTTATAAGTTATAAGTAAAACAATTAATATATTTTTTTTCTTTTTTGAATATTTCAAGTTTTTAGATTATACCTACACCTAAAATCTTAAAAGATTTTTTATAGAATAACTTTTATAATCGTTAAATACTAAAATTGTATTAGTATTTTAATAATTAAATGTCCACAGTTAATTAATTTGTAACACTATTATAGTTATTATATTTCTATTATTAATAAAATTATACAATTAAACATCAAACTACCTATTTATAAATATAAGTTGTATTATATGATCAGATGCAGACTGCAGTCCTATATCAGTGTATTACCAATAATAATTTAAATATATAATATAACCATATACCTACTTGTTATAGTTGTTTCAATATTTTAAGTCTTATTTTAAATTTAAAATAGTTAATTTACTATTCAGTCAGTAAACTAACCTTTTAATATAGACATAAAATATACCCATACTATATGGGCCATATAGTAATTAATTAAACTTCAATAATTAAATTATATTTTGTAGTTTTTGTAAATTTAAGTTTTTTTATTCTGAATATGTTATAATTTTTTTATACATTAGTGTGAATAAAAATAATTTTGATTACCTACTAATTACTAGTTAGTATAAAATAATCATAATTAGTTTATATGGAATAATAATAAGTATTTTTTAAATTATTATCTGTATGACTGCGTATTGGTTACAAATAATTGTCTGAAAATTATTAATAACTAAAATTTAGTTATAGAATTTAAATACTTAAGTTTAATAAATCCCTTAAAATGTGAACATACCAAATTAATTTTCAATTCATTTAATGATTTTGAACAACTTAAGTCAATAAAATTATTTTATTTATCAGTTTAATATTATTTTAAATGTTGATATTATATAGTGAGCAACTATCGTAATAGTATAAGAAATACAACCAACTATGTAAACTCAAAAAAGTTTTACGAAGTACTTAGGCATAATAAACAGTAAACACAATCCATTCACATTTTTTTCCCCAAAATTAATTTTTTTGTCGCCTCATTCGCACTTGTTTTATATGTATAATGGAATTATCAAAAAAGTCATAAAATGACAACGGTTCGGCTTAAGACTGCACATTTCTTTAGTCGTTCAAACGATTTTTTCTTCCCATTTCTAGAGCTTTTGTCTTTTTATCCATCGGATATGGTGCAAGCTCACGGACGCCAGTGTTATCGCTAATAAAAAAAAATAAAAGTCGCCAATAATTCATAGATCCATTTTCAACGAGTATTTTTTTTATCTTACTGACCAAGGGTGGCATTCCCCTTTTTTATGTCTAAAGAAATTGAATTTAGCTCATAAATTCCTTCCAAAAATACACGCGTAGGTACCTATATCTACCCTCGGGTCTAACGATATTTACAACCTTTCTAGTTTCTACCTTACACTTATGATCAACGTGATTACATTGAGAAATCAAAAAAAAAAATTTTGAAATAGATTGAATATTTTTTATTTTATGTTTGAAACGTTAGAAATTTGTTTGACACGTAAAATATTTAATTATATATAAATTTATTAGAGCTATTATAGTTGGATATAAAAAAAAATGTTTTTAGGTACCTATAGGTTTATTGAATAAAATTATAGTTATTACTTATTACTATAATATATTTTATTATGACTATCCAGCGTGTTACAAGTTGAATCACGTTTAAACGTTGTTTTGTTGATAATTTTAAATTGTTTGTGGCCTAACCACAACCATCACGCTTAAAAAAATCGTATATAATAATATAATAATATGTTTGTGAGTTATTTTGACGATAATAATTTACTTTTATACCAATAAAAATATTATTATAATCAGACCAATGTCTGACAGAACAAAAGTTATTTGTGCGAAAGATAACGTCAAGGATTTTTTTTATTTTTTTTATGAAGTCGATACTTACCGAGAGAATGGAATGGGGCGAACGAGGATAGATGTTTCCGTCGCATAATTTTTCATTTATATCTTTGAATGACGTTTGATTTCCATATAGATGACGCGATTTTTGCGGGCAAGGTAAAAAGGCAGGAGGGAGTAGCCCTTTAAACGATGATTTATGAATGTTAACATATTGGAACACGACAGCAACAGGGACCCTCCGGTCAGGGATCTCTTTACCTACCCTCCAGTCATACCGACCCTAAAACTACACAGTCATATACTTTGTTATAATTCTGGTAAATATTTCACGACGAGAGTGCATCGTGTTAACTTGGTAGTTTAAGGACATTTTTTGACGGTGCAGATATAGTTGGAGCATTATTGTAAATAGCCTAACCTAACCTAACCTAACCTATACTATTGTCTATTACAATCCAGAATGAATATTTTTATTTGTGTAACATGTGATCACTGTATATTATATTACAACTTTTTATTTTTACTTTGATAATGATTTTGGAAACACAGTATCTGCAGATGTAGACCACA
>NW_021777932.1:0-6223 GCF_005508785.2 Acyrthosiphon pisum | reverse complement strand
TATTCCCCTCGTGTTTTGGGAAAAAAACTTGCAAAACTTTTAGTGCATTAAAAAAAAAAAATTCAAACGAGTTACAACACATACATATATATATATATATATATATATATATATTTTATATACATCATAATAATATGGAGTACTGCACAATGTATTTATATTTTATAAATTATAACATCGTGCGTCGGGATGACTATATGAAATATATCAAAGGCTGACATTATTATAAACCGCGGGGGGACTCATTATTTAAACGCAATAAGAACTAATTGAGTTAAATATCGACGCAATAACATCGACATAGTATACACTAAAACGTACGCGTGTTCAAACGACGTAAAATAATAATATTATACTGTGATAAAAAATAACATTCGTTATAAAAACAGACCATCCTAAATGGAATATCTCGTCAAGCGGTACATTAGGTATTGTATTAAAAAAACACTAACAATTATTATCTGGAAATATGACGAAAAATTATATTATAATAGTAGGTAGGTACACTAATAGTACCTATAGGTACTGCAGTTATAAAATATAAGTAAGTATGAACAAATTAATGTTTATAAGTACATACATGTATAGTCGAACATATTTTCTACTTATCACATTATAGTATTGTTTAATTATTTATTTAAATTAAAATATGTCGTATAATTAAAGTAAGTTTGAATAGCGAAAAAAATATATTTAAAAATACCCATACATTTCATTTATTTAGATACTAGCTGACTGTGGCAATGTTTTTGATTTTGCTAGGTTTTTGTGATGTTCTACTCCTTTTGGGTGTAACACGCGCTGTGAAACTGTGGAAGCAATGTCTTTTTAAGTGTAAATTACATTACATTTTACTAATTTACTTTATAGCCATCCCGACCGGCGTTTTCCGCGAGATTCACTTGTGATTGTGCAAGCAGTATATTATCAGGTAGGCAATCTACCTGCGGACACCACGTGGTGGGTAGGTACGTAATAGTACAACCTCCAAAGTAGAAAAAAATGTAAAAAATTGGTTCACCGAAACCGTGGTTTAAACTCGATACATTCTGCACTAAAATACATAGGCTTATCGCATTAATAATAACAATAATTATTATTATAGACAATAGCAACCATTTATAGTCAAAAAAAATCTTAATTTTTAAATCTCAAAATCCCTGTTTGAGATCCTCCCCTGGTCGGACCTCTATTTACCTTTTATCACGACAAAATGTAGCCTATCTTCTTCCAAAGGTCTAATATATCCTGTACCAAATTTAATCGCAATCGATTTAGGATTGCACAAAGGACATAGGAAAGTTTTTTATCTTGTGTATATATATATAGATTTATAATTATTTAAATACCTGAAAGAAGAAAGTTGGCTTTTTTTAAATTACCATACTGCTTGTAGATACGATCAAATACAAACATTTCATACTTTGCAATATTGGTATAAGCTTGTACAAACATGTTGTACTCTAAGTATAAAGCGAGGAATGTATTGGCTCTATAATGATGTTTTTCTTTATATATAAATTACCTATTTATTCAGTGACCAACTTTAAGGAAGAAATTAGAAGAAGTTCTTATAAAGTTTGTCGTTCTACTTTTAGTAAAATAGTATTATACGACGTATATATTCGAACTTTAAAGACACATATGTCATATAAATATACGCTTGTACATTTTATAATGTCCTTGGAACTTTTGGTTATTTCTATTATTAGTCATGGCTGGTAAATGTTGATAGGTATATGATAATGCACTGAAAGTGTCGAATATTTTCAAGAACATTTTTAGAAGAATATTTTCCTATATAATATAGAAATTCAGTACAGGTTTTATGAAAACTAACTTTTAAATCAAAGCCTAATATTATGCTTGATGAGTGTAATAAATAATAATATTAAGTATTTAAAATGTAAATGTTAATATAGCCTAATCCCCTGCGCACAAGTTAACGAGTCTGTATAATTCTGTGCAGCGTATCGATAAACAAAGAAAACCACACAGTTATAGGTATCGATGAAAATCAGTATTGTTCTAAATACATTATTATTATCCTCGCTACTGGAAAATAAGGGAAAATCCTTTAGCACTAATGCATTTTTTTTATTTTTATCACTATAACTGGCTCGTCGCATCACATTAACATACGCCCCTCGAATACCTAGGTATGTGTGAATACAAGCTATTAGGTATAATAATCGATTTGACGTAATATTTTCTCTCCGCTATCTTTTTTCCGTTTTCCCGCTTTTCCGGCATAAATATTTACGCATTGCTTCCTGAAACACAGACGAACGTGTCGTTAATGAGGTACAACGGTGGCAAGTAAGTAGATATATATGTAATGTTCATTTATAAAACATTATCAATGACTTACGCACAACTCGTTTATTGCAATAATAGTATAAAACTATAATAATATAGATCAAACTTTATTCGAATCTGATTATTATCCAATTATAACACTGTATTGTTATTAAAACCATTATTTTCCACCGTCATCATAAATGGACAGGATTGTGTAGTATAAATGTATAATAGTAGTATATTATTATAATGATTATTAATACTACCTGTTATAAAATAATGTTTTATATTACGATATAAATTTAATAATAATATGATAGTATTTGGATGCTGTGGAAAACAATTAATGACTTTTCGCACATTCGTATTATGTACGGGCGCAGCAGAGTCGCGGACGTAGATAATTAATAGTAGGTAGATCTTATCGAACGTCTTCTCGGTGTTCACCTTTGAACTGTTTGTTTCCCGATTTTCGCGGACGTTGGACGTTCATTATAGAAAATACACAATTACATTAATTTATGACTAAATAATGGTTAATAATAATAATAATAATGATCATAATCAAATAACGCTAAATCGCAATATTTTATTATGTACATTGTAATAATATCAAATTATCTTCATCGCGTAACCAACTAATAATATTTAAATTTAAAATACCATAATAATGCCGTTATATAGGTACGTTATAATTTGTTATAACTTTAAAAGTGTACATGGGTTCACTATACTGTATAGTGTAATCTATATTATATAGTGCAGTAGTATACATATTATAATTATTATTTATTACACCTTATTTTTAAAAAAGAGCAATTTTTGTTGAACGGTCATCAGTTTTTAATACCTAAATATTGTTAGATAATTACTATAGTAATATATACAGAGTTATTCAAAACGACATATAATCTGTTGCTCGGAACTTAGCCTTCTACGCCACCTGATATTACTCAACGTGACTATACTTATTTTTGGTATACATTAAAAATGGTAACACAATTTATCATTATCATCGACCGCATAATAGGAGCTGAAAAAAATGTCAATAAGCACAACGGATATTATGCTGGGGTAAGTATAATAATATTATATGACATGAATAATGAATTTGACTATATATTGGATTGTGATTGGAAGTCATGCAGTACATTATTATCTATATTATTTATTATATGTATCAAAAATTAATATTATCTTATTACATGATGTATCACCTATCAATTATTAGGTATCTCCTAAACCTATAATAATAAGAACGGTCCTAAATCGTATAACAATTATTCGAAACCGGACACAGCGTTTCGAATGACCCTGTACAGTACGAATGGTAAACGATAGCCTTTTAGTACCGTTTTAACGTATATGTATATATATATATATTTACCATATGCGTATGAGTATATAAACAACACGTAAACAATTTTGCGTATAATTGGGCAAGCTGCCGGTACCGAAGTTCATTTGCGCAGTTAATATACTATTATACGGTTGTTTATCTCTTAAAAACCACAAGTAATATATTATAATATTATAGGTACGTTTGCAACGCGTTCGAAAATTTAGACAACCGATAAACGTAAAAAAATTGATTATTGCTTAATTCGTTTTTAAAATTGGTCTACGGCGTAATATTATAATAACGTTGGTGTAACAGTGTATGTACATTGATTTCCGCAAATACAAATAAATTCGATATTAACACAGAATTAGGTATGAGTTAATTAAATTCGTAATATAATATTCGCCTATACTATATAATCACAGGGTAGTTAACCGTGGGTTATAATATGGAGTATAATATTATAAGACATTATAGTATTATACAGAGAAACATACTAGGTATATTATATATTATTATTTTGACATATCTGCAATGAACTGCTGACGCGTTGTGTTTTTTAGTAGTTGTGTTAGATTCGATGAGTATGCGTCGACCACAATATACGGTGTACCTACTGTGTTCAGGTTAAATTTGTAGGGTTCGGTAGATATTACGTCTCCGATAATTTTACCGAAAAAGAAAATTGTTAAAATTACTCACTAGATTTGAATATACGGAAAAGCAACTTCATTTAAATGTGTGCCAGTACCTATAGTACAGTGGTCTTCAACCTTTTTGGACTCGCGACCCACGTAAGCTTTGTATAAAAACAAAAACAAAGCTAAAATTGCTTAATGCAATATATTGCATAGTAATAACTATTACAACTGAATAAACTGAATATACTGTGATTTGATATTCATTATAATATTATAGAATATAGATTATAATACAAACTGAATTTTTATTTATTTCATCTATTAAACTTATTTTTTATTTTAAAAATAAAACATATCGCAAAAATGGGTCGCGACCCACCGGTTGAAGACCACTGCTATAGTAGGTACATAATATATACCTATAGTTCAATAATATATTTTAAGTACATTATGATAGCATAATAAATAATAGTTGACGGATACAATTAATATACTGTACTAATAACAAATGTGTCTACAAATTCAAAACCGAATTTCTGGAAGACCAATAATACGACCAACCTACTTGCAGTGCTGTCATCTGGATAACGCTAATATATTATATATCCTTATAGCGATATAGGGACACAATTCATCAATATTATAGTAATAAAATAGGTACAACTGAGACGCAAATCGCCTAGTTTTAAGAAAATGGGATGCATTTCCCCAAACGCCAAATATTTATATATACGTACAACGTACACAAAACGATGAGATTTTACGTATATATTATATACATAGGTATAATATGTTATAATATATTATATATTTAAGCCAAATCTAATATAATCTCCAATAGTTGTCTTCAGCAGTTGAAAAAAATTGTGCATTGTACATATTATTATTATATAATAGTGTACCTCATCCTACTATTATAAAACGTGCATCAATATCACGTAATGAGTACCCACCTGATAAATAGTAATTAATAGCATACAATATAAAGGAGCGAGCTAGAATATACGAGAAAATACGTCACCTTGTTTATTAATCACGTACCTAGGTCGATAATTAATTCGGATTGAAATGATTGTAAATCAATTACCCAATTACTAATTATAATTACAACGAAATATATTTGAATGTTATCTTTAACGAATAATATATATTATTGCGAATACACCATAATATTATATGTACATTGTTAATTAGTTGTTATTTTTATTTTAGTGATAAAAAAGATTCACGTGAACACCAAACGAGTCTACTGCAGCAGCAGTAATCGCAGGTGCTAACGAACTTTCCGACCATCGTAGAGTATATAACAGAAATTATGTCATAACATATTTGAGTCTCTTATGTACCTACTCGTGTGAATAGAATCGCGATTGTAATATTATAGGAGACAAAACAATATATTTATACAAACAGGATAATAAAGCTTCGAGACGCGTTTTGTTCGTTCGTTTTCCCATTTTGCAAAAGTTTCACGAGCAGTAACATAATATTATTATTACCGTATCTAAAGAGCCAGATTTTATGAAATTAATTAAAGTGTTTTTTTTTTTGTTTTTTTTTTGCCCGAATTGAAAATTTCATATATTCGTTTCGTGCGTCAATCTAATACTTGAATTAATATAATTTACGTAAATATTTTAAAGTTGAATAATCCGTTTCCGTTATGCACTTGTTGAGATTATAATGTGATTCATGACTTGTATAAGTTATTTTATCAACACTTGCAGATGTGAACAATAATAATTACGAATGCGGAATGTGATCATGCTACTACCTATAATACCTATACGTATATTATTATATTATTATTAAATAATATAATATTTAGTGGTTTCGTTCACGCCGTTCAAGTTTTCCGAAAACCAACAGACTAAAAATTTGGCAGCACATTCTGCATAGGGGTTGTGTACCGACCCATTACATATATTATATTATACGG
>NW_021777931.1:0-1948 GCF_005508785.2 Acyrthosiphon pisum | reverse complement strand
TGCATCTACGGTAATTCAAGCTTTATTCTAATGTTTTCTAATACTAATGGTTTCTAATACTAAGGGTTTCTAATACTAAGGCGCCTTATTCTAATATATTTCCCTACTCGAAATAATATTCAATCTATTCCAAATTCTCTTCACTATATTTTCAAATACCTCGATTAATCAACTCTATTTTTCATCACTTATATATCCTCATAAATCAAATTATATCATCATATTTTATATCATCAACTCTATTCACTTATATCATCAAAATTATTCATCATTATATATCATCAAATTCTATTCACTTATATCATCAAAATTATTCATCATTATATATCCCCAAAAATATCAAATTGTATTCATATATCATCAAAAATCTATTCATTCATCAATTATATTCATTATATCTGTGCGCGCACTATTCAAAAATCATCAGTATATATCAATATCAAAAAAAAAGGACTTATATTTTGCCTATAAAAATCTCAACTCATTAATTCATAATATTCATTCAACACAAAAATGACTTAATATCTGCCTAGAAAAAAAAAGGTATAAGGTCTTAATATCCGCCTTAGAAAAAAAAAACTAAAAGGTCTTAATATCCGCCTTAGAAAAAAAAAGGTATAAGGTCTTAATATCCGCCTTAGAAAAAAAAAACTAAAAGGTCTTAATATCCGCCTTGGTAAAAAAAACCTATTACTTTTTATATATACCCACAAAGATATATATCATTGCCCCTAAGAAAAATCTATTGTTAATATGTTTTATTACACCCCTGTATTCTTTTTAAAATTTAAATATTATTTTTTTTAAACGAAAATTGTTAATTTCTTAAATATAATTTTTTACGATGGACTACTAAGACCAAAGGAGACGTGACAAGCTTACAATTTTTCCTTACGCACTAATAGAAATATTACAACTCACACAACGCTGAATGCACCGGCCGCTTGCTCTGCCATCTCCCTGTATACTGCTCTCTTGCACTAGACGGTCGCAACGTAAGTTCTAACCCTCGGAGTCGTTGGAAAGGTGATCAGTCCTCCAACTGTGGTCCTAGATGGATTGCCTCCGTGGAAATCCGTGAAGTCGAAAGAAAAAATTTTTTCAAAATTTCAAAAAAAAAAAAGGCGGGTAAGTCGTGGATGTCGCTCTGCTGTACAGTAGGTTACAAGTGGGTTACTGTAATGGATGGAATTAAATTTGAATCCAATGATATTATATCATTGTATACGAAAAACGATTCTGAACGGAGATGATTTGTCAGACTAGGATATATTATTTTTAAATATTGTAATATATTCTATTTTGAAACAAGTATTTTATTTTTCAATTGGGACGTATGGTTAATCAATATTTCCAAAATCATTGCATGCATGTAGTTATCATAATATCTTATATTATTATAGACATACTAGCTGGTATACCCATAGACTTAGAGAAATAGACGGAACATTAGTCCCGATGACTGGGTGGCGTGGTGGTGCCAAACGGATTAAGAGAGACAGCATAATTTTTATCATAAGAGTGAGCGAATTGGCCTCTGCTCCGAGGACAGCCAATTAGAGCGTTCGTTCAATTTTATTATATTCTAAATGATAAGACCGCTTATGCTCGGAACAATCTCCACCCACTTGCACGCGTTATCATACCTAATGTTCCGTCTATTTCTCTAATGACCATAGGACAGGACGTCATGACGTATCTACACGGAATTAGATATAATCACATATAATAATGTACACAGCCTGCATTACTGCTGATATAGATAATAAACTTTATCTATTTTATTATCTATATCTGTGATATGTTTTATTTACATTCCGTATGTTGACGTTGTTGGTTGATTACAATTTTAAAATTTATATTATGAATTAATCATGTACTAATTGTAATTGTTTTAAATTAATATGATTCAACGTTGTATTGATTCCTTGTGTAACAATTACATATT
>NW_021777930.1:0-834 GCF_005508785.2 Acyrthosiphon pisum | reverse complement strand
TATTACTTTAATGTAATAGGTATATGATTGATTTGGTTTATGAGTACCTATTAATGTAATAAAAAAATCAATATTTTGTTTTATTAACAATATGAAACTTAATTTTAATTATTAATAAACTTACTTTGAAATTTATTATCTGAAAAAAAATTGATTTTTTTTATAATTTTTGTCATTTGCACATTGTAGTAATGCCTCTTTATTTTTTTTACTTCGTTTCAATGCTCCTGACTTATATTTTCGTTTTTTGTCAGCGGTATTCATAGTTTAATAATATATACCTAATAATATACAATAATTTATTAAGTAATTTACAATCAAACAAGTCAATAATAATTAATACGGTGACAACTGACAACAGCCAACAGGACATAAAAATAAAATTATAAAAGCGTTTAACCACCGCAATACCGCATTGGTGCATTATATAGGTAGTACAGCTGTATGTCTGTATTCTACCGATACTATAAATACGGGTTTCTATAACTCTAATCTAAAAATAAATCTCAATGTTCCCAATGATACGGCCGATACGGGAACAAAAATAAATATTGTTTATAGCCAAATGATTATGGTATTTTTCTCGTAGTGGTTAAAAATATTAAATTAGTCAATTTGAATCTTTATTAAAATTATTTTCAATCTTCATTACACAAGGTTCAGTTGGGCCCGGGGGCCCCCATACATTAACACAAGATAGGGCCTACCGGGAAAATCCCGAATTCCCGGTGGGCCTATCCACCACTGCATGTACCTATTTCAAGTATAAATTACAATCAAGACTCAAGAGTGACTACGGGGTGATTTTTTTTAAAAATGTTTACGCATAATGGT
>NW_021777929.1:0-1429 GCF_005508785.2 Acyrthosiphon pisum | reverse complement strand
TAGAACTATAGGAATGACACCAATACAAGCAGATTCCAACCACGCTTCGGTGGTAATGAAACAACGTAAAATGAATAATGTAAAAATTAAGTTCAAAGTTGGTGATAATGTTCGTATAAGTACACAAAAGGGCATATTTACAAAAGGTTATTTACCAAACTAGTCTACAGAAATATTTGAGATTACCAAAATAAATAAAACATTACCCGTTACTTATCAATTACAAGATTATATGGATAAACCTATAGCTGGTTGTTTTTACTCTGAAGAAATATACAAGACCAATTTTCCAAACGAATATTTAATTGAAAAAATTATATGTAAAAAACAGAATCAAATGTTCGTCAAGTGGTTGGGATTTGATAATACGCATAATAGTTGGATACTTAAATACATGTGATGTTAAAAAATAGTGTCAGTCGTATTATAACTATGAACGTGTTCGGTAGCTCTCAGGCGAGTGATACTAAAAGAATTATATCAGATATTCAGTCAAGTAACAAATCGATTCTAAATGATGTAAAACTCCAACAGAAAGAAATTGAAACTTTAAAAAGTAATATTGTTAATCTTCATGTAAAAATACAATTGCTTGAAAATAATATTCAATCAAGTAATAAGTCTTTATTAAATTGTGAAAATCGTATGTCGGAACTATTTAATGACTGTAGTGAAACTAGTACAGCAATCGGTATGCAAGGACTTGACGTGGCTCAATTGAAAGCCGAAATAAATCGAATAACCGGATTATTTGATGAAAATTCATTACCGAATCATGGAACATATATTTAAGATTTAAATTCACGTTTGGTAATCATGGAAGGCAAAAATATTACGAAAACTTAATTTTTCACATTTTGGTATGCGGTATTGAAAAATAATTTCAGTCGAGCTATATACACCATCGTGTTTGCCAGTCCTATGCTAGTGTTAAAAATATTTTTTATGTGTTATAAAATATTTTATAAATTTCCAATAATTTTTATATACATTCAATAAACAATAAATTATGTCGTCGGCTATCGCAGACATGCAGTGCGTACTTGGAGCAAACAATAAATATTTTATTAAAGAATTATCTATAGTCGACACAGAAACATGGGCGAGCCAGCACTGGATTTTTAAAAATTCTAAATCTAAGCAGGACAATAAATCACGTAAAACTAATAAGTGGCTAGAACATAACTATCATAAACTAACTATAGAATATGGTGATATCGAGTATGAAGAACTAAGTAGAATATTGAACTCTCTAAAGTTCTCATGTATTTACGTCAAAGGAGATCAGAAAAAACAGCTTCATACAGAATTTATACCTCACGTCGCTCTCATCAACATCGAAGATCTTGGATGCCCACGTTTGGACCAGATATGTGATGACGAAACTCTACCCTGCTGTATTTTTCATATGGAATTTAATCCTAAACAA
>NW_021777928.1:0-1484 GCF_005508785.2 Acyrthosiphon pisum | reverse complement strand
TCGTGTACACAGACATAAAAAAAAAATAAAAAAAAAAAAACACACATCATTGTAAAATCAATACATTCATCGTTCCACTCAGAATCTAAAATAAACCGTTTCTTATAAATGCCAAATGTGAAATGGCTATAATGATTTATAACGGCGTAATGTATAAATATTTCGATTCTATTTAATTATCAGAAATAAAATGTTATAGGTATTCTAATGTAAATTCTAAATACAGCAATAACTAATAAGTATTTTCAAATTGAACAGTTTTTGTACAACACTAAATTATTTATAAAACCTGCATAGTTAATAGGAGCGTATATAACTCATTAGTCAACGCTATAATAGATATCATAGGAAACGTTCTGCAAAGGTACTTAGGTACCTATTTAGAGGAATCAAATTAAATAATAACTTTTCTCGTGATTTACCGTGCAATTGGACATGTCAAATGTCAAAACAATTGAAAACTGAATTGTGGCGAGTTAAAATTAAATATATAAATATATAAGATTGATGGGTAAACATAATAATACCCGCATATACCTACATATATTATTTTTTTTTGGCAATAGGTACTTAATAATAGGAAACTGTAACGCGTTATTTTATAGAAATTACTTATCAAAAGTAATTTCCATTACATTTTCGTTACTTGGATAAAATTCAGAATTCTAATGAAATTACGTAACGCGTTACAAGCAAAGTAACGCCGTTACAGTAACGCGTTACTTCCGTTACGTTACTACCCAACACTGCTAATAGGTATATTTATACTAATACATATAAAAATAATTTATACATAATATTATGTAATACATATTATAATAGTTTTATATATATATATTATATTATAGGGAAAAATGATATTTTATTTATGTTTAATATTTTAGTATCTACCATAATTTCTATTAATATTTTATTAAAGGTGATGATGATTCTAGTGTGACAAAAAGGCTCTCTGAAATTATGCCTTATGGTCCTAAATTTCATATTCAAAAAATAGAATGCCGTAATCATTTGTTACGAAGTTGATATAGAAACTTAACTATTGCGTTTGTTTTAACACCTGCATGTATGAGTTCACTTTTGATATATTCAATCTACTATCCAACCATGACAATATTGTTATTTCAATTCTTTACAAATCTAATTATCCTTCAAAAATATTAAGTTATGTAGGGCCAAACATATCCATACATCCACATCCAATCTTTATATTCCACATAAAAAAAATCCTAATGTAAATTATAAACACCACGTAAAACACACATCAACCAAATAAAAATAAATAATAAACTACACTTCAAATACTACTTGTCAATTCATTGTCTTTCCTGGACATTGGATTGCCAAAATATATCTGCAGTCTAGATCACGAGCTAGGGACTGGACATACATATGTGATGGGCCGACGTACTTTTCTCTTAAGCGACTAGACTTCAGATATATAAGTTATTGAAATGCGAGTCAACCAAATGTCAAATAATAAA
>NW_021777927.1:0-1193 GCF_005508785.2 Acyrthosiphon pisum | reverse complement strand
GGCCGATGTATGCATTTATGTGTTTAGTTAAGGTGTGCAAGCCATGCTCATCGATTTTATGACCTAAATATTCAATTGAATTTTTGAGAAAACTACATTTGTTTTGTTTAACCGTTAAACCAACTTCGGATAAAACGTTAAGTAATTTTTTTAATCTATTGTTGTGTTCTTCTACCGTTTTTCCCGCAACTATTATGTCATCTTGAAATATACCAATCCCTTCTAAGCCTGTGGTTGATATTTCCATGGCTTTTTGGAATTCCCCAGCTGAGCTTTTTATTCCGAACGGATTTCGAGTATAACTGAATAGGCCTTTGTGAGTATTTATTGTAGTGTATTTGCGATCACTCTCTTTAATTACCATTTGTTGATATGCATCTTTGAGATCTATTTTAGAAAAATATTTTGAGCCACTTATATTCGCATAAAGATGTTCTATTTTTGGTAAGGGATACTCAGTTCCTTCCAATACGGGGTTGATTGTAATTTTGAAATCACCACAAATTCTAACTGTACCGTCGGGCTTAAGAATTGGAACAATTGGAGTGGCCCATTCGCTATAGTTCACAGGAGTTAAAATATTATTATCTATTAAACGATCAATTTCCGACTCTACCTTAGATTTTAGTGCTAAAGGAATTGACCTTGGCTTGAAAAACTTGGGTATTGCCCCCTTTTTAATGTTTAGCGATATTTGGTATTTATTAAAGGTGCCGATTTCATTTTTGAATAAATGCTCGAAATTTTTTAATATATTCTCTATATTTTCGTTTACATTTATAGTGTTATAAATGGGAGAATAGTTTATTATTTTAAATCATTTCTACCAATTAATGGCGGTCCTCCGTTTTTATTACGTAAATGCACATTTTAAAAGACTTTTTCAAATATTTAGCATTTACTATTAATTTTCCTATTGGGCTTATATCATTTCCGACGTAATCGCGTAGTGAAATATCGTTTGGTAATAAAGTTAAATTATTAAAACTTGTATCATATAATTGTTTTGACATTACACTATGCACAGCCCCCGTATCTATTTCAAATTTTAAATCTTTATTTTCAATTAATAAATTGATTATGTACGGTTTTACTTTATTTTGAAGGTTATTTTCAATCATATTAAAAAAAGTGTCAGATAAATTGTACGCGATTGCGTCATCATGAATATTTTCATTCGTGTTATTACCAGA
>NW_021777926.1:0-776 GCF_005508785.2 Acyrthosiphon pisum | reverse complement strand
ATATCACGATGACAATATATGTATCTTGGTTTATATAGTTTGTAGAATTTCGTATACATTACACTCTTTTATAATTGTGACTATTACCATGTGCTCTCAAGATTCATACATCCGTAGCAAATGTACATAAAGTCAATTCGCCAACCGAATGTAATTTACAGTGATGAACATTTATTATTACACATTTATACCTTGAAGACAGCTCTTAGAATCCCTACATTCGTGACAAGAGTACATATAGTCAAATCGCCACCCGAATGTAATTTAAGTTAAATGAGCTCTTACTACTATACTTATATTCTAAAAATATTACTATATTCGTGTTCAAAGTGTAATTGTGTAATAATAATGTATTTAACGGGATTATGATATGATGATAGTCACAGAACTTTATGATTTTAAAGATTAATAGGTAGGTGAATGGGAAAAAATAAACAATGTGAATTTGCTTGATAGAGAGATAACTAGTTCAGACAGTCATAATGAATGCTGAGATAATCCAACAAACATATACTGTATACGCATATACGCACAACCATGAGCACTCTTGGACAGTAGTGTGAGAGTGTCGTGAAGTTGACTGGCGTGGACCTTGTGCATGGGTCTTCTTTTGAAAGGTACTGCTGACGAGTCGATTCTGTAAGGTCCTTATATAATGTGGCTTCGGTGTAATCCCTTCTTCTGATATGCATTTATTAATACGTGATGTTTTTTTCTTATTTTGGGCGGTGCAACAAAGGTGTCACTGGTAATTTATTGTTTTGTTTTGACCGAAC
>NW_021777925.1:0-5290 GCF_005508785.2 Acyrthosiphon pisum | reverse complement strand
ACTCATTCTAATTTTTTATGTACACTTATTCTTAAACAAGCTTGAAATTTAAATTATTCAACTTATAGGTGAACACATTATTTATTTACAAACAATTTTGGAAAAGTTAAGGATGCAATTTAATAAAAACTTTTTATTAAAATTAATTAAATAATAACTTTATTTGACAAAAATGAAATGTTATAACTCTTTAAGTTAAAGAGAACATTTTTTACGGGGTATCACTTTGTAGTTACTCAACTCAACTCATAAACGTATACTGGAGGGAGAAGAGGAAACTGCCCCCCTTAAAATATTTAATGGGGCAATGTCCCGCTTATATATTTTTAAATTAATTTGAAAAATATTATCAAAAAGGCATTTTAGATTTGTAAGAATTATTTTTTCATGAAAACTGAAAGGTATAATATTTTTATAAGATTAACTATAGAAATAAAAATGAATTGATTAATCAAAATGTATTTATTAATTTCCATTTGCCATATGCCATCGCAATACTTCATATACATATTGAACATTAAAATTAATGTTGATACAACTATTGATCAGCTTGATGCAGATTCAAAAGAAAGAGACAGAAGACTTAAATTGTCATAGACATATTGGAAGGTTATAATATTGGGTTTAACTTCTAATAATGTTATAATTAATATAATCATTACCTAATCATAATTGTTTAGTATTACATTTATTATGATATATATAAAATAACTATAAATAACATTAGGTATATTATATATTATATTTATAATTTTATGACTTATGGACTTTGGAAATAAATTCCATTTTATGTAAAAATAAAGTAATAGTAAGTAGAATATAGAAATACAGAATGTTTTTATTAAATAAACCATTATCTTATCAAGGGCTATATGACATAAGCGCCAAAGGTACAAAAATGACCTATCATTTGCACCAAAATTTGTAGGACATAAGCGCCAATCTAATGTTTTATACCTGTTATACCCAACATATGACATAAGCGCCAAAGGTGCAAAAATGACATATCATTTGCGCTAAAATAAATATTTTATATAATAAGTAGTTTTTTCAAAATGTATATATCTTATAAAAATGATATTATATGTATACTATATTATATTAATATTATTTTATATGAATAGTTATTTGAAAATTGCTGTCTTATAAAAATTATATTATATTGTAAAATTATTAAATCATAAATTATGATATACATGCAAATCAATATAAATTTAATACATCAGTTAAGATTTTATAAAAAAAAAATGGCAATAACAAATTATAAATTTAATAAATTGGTTGATTTTTTAATCCCACTTTTTTCACATATTCTACACGATTTATTTCACCATCCTGGTATTTCTTCCATTGTAAAATTATTTATCAGATTATACATATTTTGTTTATTAAGATTAAACGTTTGGAGTTTTTGAACAATATAGTTCTAAATTTAATATCTATTAACCGTGGCACACAGGTACCTAGGTTTTTGGCGCTTATGTATGATGTGATTTTGGCCCTTTTGTACGGTACAACTTTTTTTTTCTTATCTCATTTTGGCACTTATGTCTTCCACCGTTATCAAGCTTTATACATCATATCATTTAATTTTACATACTACAATAAAGATTTAGCTTAGATAATATTATTAGGGTATGCTCACAGATTCTGTGGTATTCTTTCCAGTTTCCACCGATTAAGTATATTTAGTCTCTAAATATCTTCAAGTATAAGATATATCGACATAAAATAAAGTTGTCCCCCCCCCCCCCCCCAATAAAAATTGCCCAAGTTATAATATTTTTTGTTAGTAACATTGATATCAGGTTTATTATAGTTTTTCAATTCTCTATACTTTTTAACTGATTTTAAATAATATTGTTTTCATCAGAGACAGAGAAAAGAAATAACTATATGTTTTTGTTATAAACTTCACACAGATAAAAACTAAGTTATAACTTTTTGTTGTTGTGGCAGTCAACTATTTAAACTATTCATAAGCTTTAAATAAATTTAGTTATAAAGTTATCATTCTATATTATACATATTTTCATTAGGTCTTATGTTATATTATTTAATTGAATCATTGTATGGTTTTAAAACAAAATAAATATTTTAAGCAATGGAAAAAAATTGCTGGTGACCGGGTGTACATAATTGTAATAGGATTTTGTGTCTTGAGTAAACGGAGAGTAACGTTAGTGTTTTAGTTTTTTTACTTCTCCTAAAACTTATTTAAGTATTACACATTGAAGCTGAAATACGACAACAATAAGAAAAAAAAAATGTCCATAAGCCATACATAATAATAATTTTAAAATAATAATAACTACCCATAATTACCTGAAACAGTTTTTTGAAGTATGCATATTGTCGAGCTATATTTCTATTAAGTTTCAGTGCTGCTTCTACATTCATAAAAATATGTAAATAACTAAGTGCTAATCGAAAAACATGTTGGGTAAAATTTAATCTGCCAATATACAAATATACAGATCTTTAGCAATATGATAAATTACTGAAACTTTATTATGATAAAAATAAATATGAAATTTACTAAGATAAATAGAAATATTCTTAAAGGGTATGAATAGCATTGAAAAATTCTATGAAAATTTACTTTTGTATTTTCAATAATATGGTTTATTGAGTGGTTTGAGAGTAAATACACCTATTATCAATATTGTGGAAGAGAAGTTAATCTATGTCTGTATATAAGGTTATTTTCAATGTTTTAATTACTAAACACAATAATTTAAATTCAAAAAGTAAAATATCACAAGTTTTAGAGTTAAATATTGGACATTGAAAATAAAATATCAAAATTCGACTCCTATGCAAACCTAAATAAACTTCTTTTCTTTAATTTATATAATATGTGTTCATACTGTAATGTCACTCAGTAAACTATATTATTAGAATTATGAAATTAAGGTGTTCCACTAAAATTCACATTTATAATTAGTGTGTAAGATGCTGCATTACTGACAACAGCGTGCACGTGCGGGTGCTCTCTGCTATTTATTTTATACACAGTCACTCACACTAATGATCACACATGCATACATTTACACTACCCGCAAGCACACAAATATAAAATTGCCTATATTAAACTTCTTAGAAATGGTTGGTATGCATACCCCTTAAGAAAATTTAATCTTTTAAAGTTATTTGTATTTATATTTCAAAAACATCATAATATACTAAAGATTATGTACTATATGTATTTGAGCAATCTAAAAATCATTAAAACTGCATATAATACCAAATGCAGGTGATCCTTTCAAAGCTTCTAGATCAGCTACATCAAAATATACCGGTGTTGAGTATGTCACTGGCAAGGTGGTTAAATATGAATGCCAAAAACTTTTCTTATCTTTTCGCAAAGATTCAACCAAAATGAATATTGCCAGAGCCACGTTTGGCATATTACGCAGCATCATGTCTTGCGAGTGTAATTTCCCTACAGTATAAACATAGAAAATTATGTGATCAAATACAATCTCTATAGAATTAAACACTTACATAGTGGAGATGATGGTATATTTTCTTCAGTCATCATCAATGCTCTAGGTACAGTCACAAGCTTATCACCAACAGTGATATTTTTATTAGCTTTCATACCATATGCATAATTTTCAAATTGATGAATTTCTACTCCATTAAGAATAGCACCGTTTTTAGTGGCCCATTTGGTCAACTTCTCAATGGATTGATCGTTTCTCTGAGATAAGGGCTTCAATTCAAACTCAGCTTCTAACTGATTAATTTTAGATAATAGGTTGACAATCACCAAATGTATGGACCATTGTTCTTTGATTGATGGGGAATTGGACATCATACTTGTTGCTAATGAACAAAATATAAATTTTATACCACATAAGCTATTAAAGCATACCTAACAAATAAATAATTTTTTTAACCATCGAGTAATTCGTCCACCAGCTTTAATATAACTGCTTTGCAATCGTTTAACTTCATGGTTTGCATTTTGGCAAGATTCTTCTTTTGACTAGTGTTCTTGACTTTCTTTTCCATATCTAAATGCGCGACTATTTAACTTCAATAACTAATAAACAAAATACAATTTTTAGATTTACAACAGAATTCTCGAATTGTATTTAACAGTTTTAAGTATATTAGTCTGTATAAATATAAAATAAATACTACAAAGTAAGCAAAACGATAGAATGAGGGAAAGTAATAATGAATAATAGTGAATATAACAAAGGCTTATAATAAAACTACAGACTATAATATAAGCATATTAAATAACTAAACCACATCGTAACAAGACTAAGTAAGGAGTCTATTACGATATTCAATATTGAGTATTGACTGAAATCATAATATTTTTATGAACCTTATCATCATGGACGAGATATGGCCTATGATAAGAGACATCTAATTTAATATCTGCACACTAGAGCGCCAAGCGAATAAAATGTACATTACTAAACTGGGTGAATGCATACTGCATAGACATTATTAGCATTAGTGTTCTGTGTTATTTTAGGTCATAGGATCCTATTATGTCTATGAGTGAATCGTCAGTAATGGGTCAGTGGTTCGGTATCGGTCGGTAGGCGCCAGGCTCATTCGCCGGACCAATGACCATAGAAAAGAGATTAGACACCAGTCCGGCTACAGAAATACAGAATTTATGAAATCTATTTAAATCTATTTCTATGAAACATCGACGCCACCGCTGCCATATGGCAGATTAGGACGCGTTAATATGGATTCTCCAATAGTATTAGATTTCATTTAATTTTTGGCTTTTTGCCACCGTCCGGCCCGAATACCTCTATTCAGTATTCACAAAAAATATGTAAAAATCTAAATTTCAGTAGAAATAATTGTCAAGATTTATAAAGGCTAAAGACAGATTATAAAAATACTAAATAAAAAATAAAAACTCTTAGGTATCTACTGATAAATACATTTTTTTAAATATTCAAACAATATTTGTGTTTTTGTAATAAAGAATTTATCAAACATTTCTATAATATTGTATTCAAATGTTAAACCAAAATCCTAAAACTATTTTTACACCTGGTGTTAGCACAGAATAGATGAAATCAGAATGGACACTCTCCAAAATTTTACATGGGCTCTTATGGCAGACACGGTATTTTGAGCTAAAGTGCCACCAGTGTTACTAAAAAGTACAGTAAAAAAAATATTGTATAAATAATTTTATTATTTCGACCGAAGAATTGGCGGGTTGATTTGAAATTTTGTAACTAATGATTAGGGCTAGGAAAATAAAGCACTAAAACCTACAACAAGGAATTAAAAAATTGCC
>NW_021777924.1:0-1127 GCF_005508785.2 Acyrthosiphon pisum | reverse complement strand
AAAATAAACTGCGTAAATGTATTTTTTTAGATTTTTTGGTAACAGAATTAATTACCTTACGTGAAATCTGTTTTAAATTTTCAATTCTTAGATACAAAAATTGAACATTTTATAAATTTTTAACTACAAAAAAATTGTTCAAATTAAAATTTGATCTTTAAATGCTTACAAAAAAAAATTGTGCCTACGTATTTTTAATATTTTTCAACTGATATTGTAACAATATATCAGGAGCTTTGTATTAAATTTATACACTTTTTGGCCCAACAGATAAAACTTTATTGATATATATAGAAAAAAAAACTAAAAAAATTGAAAACTTACAATGTCCGTAAACAGCTCAAAAAAAGTCAAATTATTTTAAAAATTTTATCGTATATATAAAATGCTAATATAAACGTTCAGTGAAATTTTCAAGTTTCTACAGTCACTCGTTTTTTAATTACAACAAAATAAGAAAATCGTTACGTAAGAAATCGAGTGAATATCAAATGTTGTAAAAATATGAATTTCAAACGCCCATAAAAATTTAATTTGAGTTTCTTATAGACATTTTTTTTTTGGTAAAGGTAGATTATCCTATAAGGAATCTTGTATTACATTTTAAAATCTTAGATTTAAAAAGAAAAATTTTTATGAATTTCTAACTCGAAATAATTTGCAAATTTTCGTGATTTTTCCATATTTTGTCATTTTTTGAACTTTAAATGCTTAAAAAAAAAAACTGTGACTAACGATTTTTAATATTTTTCATTTGCCTTTGAAACAATATACTAGGAGCCTTCTATTAAATTTTCAAGCTTTTTTATCCAACAAATAAAATTTTATTGATATTTTTAGAAAAAAAACTAAAAAAAAATGGAAAATAAAAATGTCCGTAAAGAGCTCAAAATACATCAAAATATTTTGAAAATGTTATGGTGTATAGAAGATGCTAAGATAAACATTCAGTCAAAATTTCATGTATCTACGGTAATTTTTTTTAAAGTTACACCAAAAACCAAATTCAATTTTGTGAAAAATTGATTTTGCGTAAAAATCCCCGTTTTTCCTTAATTTTTCTTTTGTTTTTCCCGGCGCTTTTGAAAACCACTGTGAAATTTAAATTTTGACCTCCCCAATGCACC
>NW_021777923.1:26142-26298 GCF_005508785.2 Acyrthosiphon pisum | reverse complement strand
ATTTGACGTATCGATCATTCGAAATATTTTTATATGCTATACCTATTTGTGAAGTTGTTAAGTTAGTTAATTTGAATTACACGTAATATATTATCGTAATTAAAAACAAAATATTATTTATAAATTTTAATACAATATAATAAACGTATTTGTAAT
>NW_021777923.1:15085-26042 GCF_005508785.2 Acyrthosiphon pisum | reverse complement strand
TAAATATTAATTATAGATACTAATTACCTATTAACGTTTAAAAAATATTTGTTCAACCATTTGCATGTGGTTGTGAGTAGTCTGGGGATTTTTTTCCGGGGATTTTTTTTCCGGGATTCAACAATATACATTATAATATTATTTCATAAATACGATCGGCGGTGAACGTGTTAAAAACAAAAGTAACTAGTTAAGTTAAAAAGTTAAAATAAAATTAACTATTTAACTTAACTTTAACTTTTTGACTCGTTAATGCCCAGCCTTATTGTAAAATATTAAATTCGTTAAGCACTTAAACGGAAAGCATGTGTTACATTATATTGATTGATAAATACCTACAATCTGCGACCTGCGTTTAACGTTTTAAAAAATAACAAATTAAATTAATAATACAAAATATACTTACGTGTTGTCTTTTTTTCTTAACTTCTTTTCAGACAGTCGGATTTTTAAGAACGGTTTGCCGACAAATTCTCGGTCGTCTCGGACGTTAATTTTCAGCGCAGGTAACCGATGCCGGTAATAAAATCACATGGCTGATTCATTAATTTATCGTATTGACATTGATTGATACACACGCAAACATAGTTTTCAAAAATTTCCGCCTTTAACAGAATACCGCCAAAACCGGTAGGCCTTATCACCGAACGTTTATCATCGGTTAATATAACCAAGTAGTAGAAGCATCATAGACCTTATACTCATAGACGGAACGTGGTTGTAGTTCCGGTGTCCAAGCGTGAGGGCGCTGATCGAGGTAGTACAGCCGTACACCGCACATGCGCACAAGGCCTATCGTATTGTACAATAATTTTTAATTCTGTTGCGCCTGCGACTTATCAACACACCGCGTACTATCACAATAGTATATTACTGTTATATTTCTGGTTCTGATTTAAAATTTTCAATTGTTTCAACAAGTGTTTTTCTTGAGTTTTGCCGATTTTCCTTATTTGTATTGTTTAATTTAGTCTCAACTTTGTACTAAGATGCCTAGGAAGTGTGTCATTTGCAATGTTTATGATAGAAATAGTGACCAATCATTTTATTCGTAAGTAAAATAATCATATTTTAACATAATAGTTTCCTTATATTTTTCATGTATACCTTCGTAGTTTGTTCTATAAAAATATTTTTCTTTAAATATATGTTTTAATACTTATTTTTTTTATTAGCTACCAATATTTAAAGAATTATAGCTCAACTATTACAACTAAATATACCTAAATAGTTTTATTTTTTATTAATTTTATTTCAGCTTTCCTAAGGATGAAGGTCGCAAGAAGTTGTGGTTAAAAGCTTGTGGAATTGGCCTATATCTACCGTCATATAGAGTTTGTGAGGCTCATTTTTCTAATGAAGACTTTTTACCAAATGGTTACTTAACGAGTATTGCTATTCCAGTAAATATAAAATCTAAACAGCCAGAATTATTAGAATCCGCAAATACAGGTATCTACCGTTTATATTTTGTAAATAATAAATAATAGTTTATAGTTAAATCTTAACATTTCAGTCTTATTTTTAAATAATTTTGTTGTAATTCAAAATTGCAGTTTTTGAGTCAACTTCTCAAGAAACTCTGTCGCCCGAAAAAATTACAATCGTATCAACAAATAGTATTTGTATTACTCCAAAAAAGCGATGTTCTAGTGTATTGCCTGATGTGAGGTACATTATTATTTACATATTTATTACATTATTACATTTTATTACATATATTTATTTATATTACATTTATTACATTATTTAAAACACATTTTTTACATATTCACAGTAATTGATTATTTATATTTATGTACAAAATATTGGTCTTTTTATTTCAAAGTTCAAGTCAAAAACGAAAAAGATTTAATCCAGATACGATTGGGGATTTATCGCCAAGTCACTTTAATACACCAAGGAAAGCTAAAAAGAATTTAGAAATGGTCAAATATAAGTTCAGCCAAAAACAAACCCAAAATGTAAATTTGAAAAAGCAGGTGAAGAGACTGCAGACCAAGCTCAAAACTTATGATGACCTTATCCTTCAACTGAAAAGTAAAAATTTCATATCTGAAAATGCATCTGTTCATCTAAAGGTAATATTTTATTTCTTCATTTCTTAATTTTGTGTTTTTTGTGTTTAATTTGTGTTTTTTGTTTAATTGTTTGGAAAACCTGTTTGAGTGGATGTGATTGGGAAAAAAAAGTGAAGAAATAGATGAAGAATTATAATGAACAACTTAATAAGCTTAAAATTGTATAATATGTATAATATGTGAGTTGTATTTATTAAAATATATATTGTTGATTTTTGACAAAGTACGCTGTTTTATTTAGCAGTTATATGTTAATAATAAACTATGTTAAAAAAAATGCATGTGATTTTAAAGTAGGTACTTGAGTAGGGGTGTAAGTAATTTAAATGAATATATGTGTACAGTATAATAAAATAAGGCAATAAAACTTGTATCTAATGCCTATGATAATATATGTGAGAAACTCAATTTGTTATTGATGGTTTAAGGGTTTGTAATAAAATATTAAATTACCATAAGCATTTAATTATATTTTATTCTTTCTAGTCTATTGGTTCAGAATCATTGCGTTCTTTAATAGAAAGAAATATGAAAGGTCAAAAACTGCCTTATTCGTCTGAACTAAGAAAATTTGCTATAACATTACAATTTTATTCAACCAAGGCATATCAATATGTAAGGAAAAGTTTTAATAATGTGCTTCCTCATCCTAGAAGCATTAGTAGATGGTATAAAGTTGTTAATGGTGACCCCGGTTTTACTGACGAAGCATTTAAATGCATAGAAAACAAAGCCAAAAATGAGACTGTTATATGCAATATTGTACTTGATGAAATGTCTATTAGAGAACAAACTGACTGGGACGGAACAAAAATGCATGGGTTTGTTGATATGGGTACAAATGTTGAAACGGAAGATGATAACGCAGTTCATGCAAAAAACGCATTTGTTTTTATGGCCGTAGGTATAAATGGCCACTGGAAAATGCCAATTGGATATTTTCTTGTTGCTGGGCTAAATGGATCAGAACGAAGTAATTTGTTGGAGCAGTGCTTAAATCTGATGTCTGAAACTGGTGCAAAAGTGCATTCCGTTACTTTTGATGGAGCATATACAAATGCAACAATGTGTTCAAAATTAGGAGCTTCATTTGATATAAACGATGACTCAAGTTTCTGTATACAAAACCCATTTAACAATGAGCCAATATTTATATTTTATGATGCATGTCATATGCTCAAATTGGTGCGAAACACATTAGGGGATATGAAATATATGTATAACCAGAATGGACTAGAAATAAGTTCGGATCATATAAAAGCTTTACACTTCAAAGAGAAAGAAGAAGGTTTAAGAGCTGCAACCAAATTATCAAATAAGCACATCTACTATCATAACGAGAAAATGAATGTAAAATTAGCAGCTCAAGTGCTAAGTAATAGTGTGGGGAGCGCTTTAAAATTTTGCAAGTCATTAGGTGATCCAAATTTTAAAAATGTTGACCCTACTGCTGAATTTTGTTTTATGATCAACAATGCATTTGACATTTTAAACTGTAGAACTATGTACTCCAAAAATCCCTTCTGCTTAGCCCTGGACTCAAAAGTATATCAGAAATATGCTGATTTTATTGTTAAGTTTAAGGAATATATATTAGGATTAAAGTTGGCCAATGGTAAACGAGTGGTAGATTCAGGTAGAAAAACTGGCTTCATTGGTCTTATTAGCGCATTATCAAATTTATTAAAGTTATATACATATCTTAGTACTACGTATTCATTGTCTTATATGCTGTCTTACAAACTGTCTCAGGATCACATCGAGACATTTTTTAGTTCAATTAGACAAAGAGGTGGATTCAACAACAATCCTTCTTGTAAACAGTTTAAGTCAGCATATAAGAAATTATTAGTTCACAACGAAATAAGTGGATCACAATATGGCAACTGTATTTCTATACTTGATACAACACAAATGTCGGTAGTGAAAATAGGACCAGATAGTATTATAAGCGATGATAGTGAACAAAACATAAATATAACTGACCACGATTATTTTAGAGCAATACATAGGATAACTCCCTTTTTAGATGAAGTGACAAGTTATATATCTGGTTTTGTTGTTAAAAAAATTTTTAAAAAAATCAACTGCAATATATGTCATAAATATTTAATTGATGATTCGGAACATATATTTAAATTAATAAGCGAAAAGGATAGAAATAACGCCTTAATTAAACCAAGTGAAGATATTGTTGAAATTTGTCAACAAGCAGAAACAGTTTTTCGAGCTCACAATGTTTTTTTACCTAATATTAAATCAAAAATTTTCTTTGCAATAAAAAACAATATTTATCAAAAACCTTACATTTTTAAACAGCTTGATAATCATTGTCTGGATCAGCAATTATTTAATACTCATAGAGATCAAATAATAAGTCTGACTATATTAACATATTTAAATTTAAGATTTCACCATGCAGCTTTAACAAAAGAAAAAAAAAATAGTAATTCGATTAGAAAAAAATGTACAAAACTTATTTTATTTAGAAATGAATAATATACGTATCTGGCTTATAATTGTTTTTTTTTAAACTTAACTTTTTCAAATATTGACTAACTGTTTGTATATATTATTAATACATTTTTAGGGACTGAATTATACTATTATTTAATTCTGAATTATTTTAACTGCACTGCTTATAATTATATTTTTTTTAAACTTAACTTTTTGTAGATATTATTGATCAGTTTTTTGTGACTGAATTGTGACTTGACTTTTGAATATAAATTATTCAATTCAACGATATTATAGAATATAATGTACCTATTAATTATACAAATATATTTTTACTTTTTTTCCCCCTTTTACTGTCGAATGACGATCCTATTTATGTTTATATTCATTATATCATGATTTATACAATAATATTATAACATATAATATCAATAGCATAATATCCAGCTTCTTCTCTTAGTGCTTCTTCTTTTTCCTTCTTTTTCAAGTTCTTCAACTTTCTATATTTATTATTATAAAATGTTCAGTTAGATAATATTATATATACTATATAATATAGTTTGTCGTCCAAGAGCTGCTTTCTTCACCATTTTTATAAAAAGCATATATTAACCTTATTTTATGCTAGGTACTACTTACAACTTACTAGTACCTACTTACAAATTACAATAGAACTATTATAGTAATATAGTCAAGCTGATTATAATTTATAAGTCTATTTGGCTTTGGTCTATGCCACGATTTAAGATATACCTTAAGGTATATCTTAAATCGTGGTCTATGCAGTTGCAGTATACAATAATGAAGTTGTAATTATAAAATGGTATGTGTTAATAACAATGTTTTTGGTCGCAAGGAATGGCATCACTGCTGGCACGCTAGGAAAGACCGCACTACCCACCCGCATCCCGCCTGGATGTTCCGTCTATGAGTGTAAGGTCTATGAGAAGCATAGACCGTGTTCAAGGCCACAATCGCCTGACCGGCCAACGCACGAAGTTTCGTACCTCTGGTAGTAGATACTTAATAAATTCTAATATAATTATTACTTAATTATTGCATACCTAATGACGTGGGTCGGCCGTCGCACTTTGCCTACCCGGATAACTCTACTAATTTTTTTTTTCCTGTGTCTGTCATCACCTTTTAGGACAGTAAAAGTACTTGGATTTTCTTCTATTCTGATAGGGAAGTGAATTTAGTAGGTACTTTGGGGGGTCAAAAATAAAAATTTCCCAGTAGTCTTCAAAAGCGCCGTGAAAAACAAAAGAAAAATTTAGGAAAATTAAATTCCACATAATTTAATAACATAGATATTAGATATTTATATAATTATATGTCTTAAACCTAGACTGACATACCGTCTCCGCTCAGAATCGTTTTTCTTATACAATGATATTTTATCATTGAATTCAAATTTAATACCATCCATTATACAGTGACCCACTTGTAACCTACAGTACAGCAGAGCGACATCCACTTACCCACTTTTTTTAGTTTTTTATTCTATAAATATCAATACAATTTGTTGGGTAACAAAGATTAAAATTTAATTAAGGCTCATAATATATTGTTTCAAAGACAGATGAAAACAATTTTTTTAATCTTTTACATTGACAAAATACGAAAATTCACGAAAATGCGCTAATTATTTTGAGTTAGAAATTCATAAAAATTTTGCTATTTAAAATTTGAAAATGTAATACAAGATTCCTCATAAGAGTGTCTACCATTATCAAAAACAAAAATTCCTACAAGCAAATCAAAAAAATTTTTATGAGCGTTCAAAGTTCATATTTTTACAAGATTGGATATTCGCTCGATTTCTCATGTAGTGATGTTGTTATCTTGTTGTAATTCAAAAACGAATTTCTGTATATACGTGATAACTTAAGTGAATGTTTATATTTTCATTTTCTAAACACCATAAAATTATGACTTTTTTTGAGCTGTTTACGGACAATGTCAGTTTTAATTTTTTTTTTTCTTTAGTTGTCAATAAGATTTTATTTGTTTGATAAAAATGCATGAAAATTTAATACAAGACTCCTGATAATATATTGTTACAATATGGATTGAAAAATATCAAAAATACATTTTTAGCACAATTTTTTTTTATAAGTATTTAAAGTTCGAATTTTGTAAAAATGTATTAAATTCAATAATATTATTTTGTAGTTAAAAATGTATAAAATATTCAACTTATATATCTTAAGGCTTGAACATTTAAAACAAGGTTCCGCGTAAATTGGTTATATATAAATTACTTTATGTACAATAATATCATTGAATATACTTGGTAATATTATATGTTGACTGAGTGTCTTCGCTTAGAATCGTTTTTCTTATACAATGATATTATATCATTGAATTCAAATTTAACACCATCCATTATAGTGACCCACTTGTCCACCTTTTTCTAATTGTAGGTACAGTGGTTTTTCCTATTTGAATTTACTTTAAGGATTCATTCATTTATACCTATCTTAAATTTAATATACCTTATCTGTCATTGAAATATGGAAAATCCTTATTAATTTAAATAATTAATTCTTAAGATAAAAAGATGTATTCCATTTATAAATTTAGTAAATGTATAGGTGAATATATGATAAGTGAATTAATTTTTTTATTAGTATATACTATTCTTTAATCAATATTTAAGACATAATATTATAATGATATATTATTTGAATATTATACTCAAGTGCAGTTAGACATTTATTTTATTTTTAAGTTGCAATTACCAAAGAAAAATGACAAGCGGATAGGACACTTTTGTTGTATACATGAACTTTCAAAATGTCTGTATCCCGTCTGCCACTATTTATGTCTTAAGGGGGCCAACATTTTATACATCAATGTGAAAAAAGGGCTTGGTTACCACACAACCAAAATAACTTTATATTTATTTATTATATTTTTTTTTTTTTGGGGGGGGGGGGCGTTTTGTATATTTTGTGGCTATAAGCTCCCCACCTATTTCCGTCAATGCTTCAGTAAAAACTAAAAGGGCCTCTAAAATTTTTTTGAACCGGGGCCTCAAAATTGTAATTGCGGCACTGCGTGTCCTCTGAGGGAGACGTTCCAGCTTGAAACATTTTTGATACCGTGGAAAAGCTGTTTCCTGTCACTTTTTTTAATAATTATTATAAACTATATTATGTTGTATCGTATTTATTTAGTTAGTGACACTAACTCGGTGTGAAAGTTACCTAGTATCTCGATTTATCATGAAATAACATAATTTCATGCTTTAACGATATTTATATAAATTATAAAATGTAAATTTTTTTAATTTATCAAAAATTGTATATTTACACGTCATCCCCCATTCCAGTTACTTGTTAATAATATGTGTGTATATATATAAATCTTATTTACATTGGATAAATATTAATATTCAATTGGTTATGCCTATAGGAGTACATTTTAAGGCGCACTTTTCTTTTATACTATTAGCGCGAACCTACCAGGTTGTTGAATTATGAATTAATTGCTGTTGTAATTGGTTATTGAAGTTAAACTATATTATTATTATTATTATTATTATTATTATTATTACTATTGTTATTATTATTATTGTTTTAGATTCTGAGTGGAACGATGAATGTATTGATTTTACAATGATGTGTGTTTTTTTTCTATTTTTTTTTTTTTTTTGTGTCTGTGTACACGATAAGTAGTCGAAATAATGCTTCGATTTTCAACTTCAGTATCTTGTTCGATTGGAAAGTGAATATCGTTGGTGCATTGGGAGGTCAAAATTTAAAATTCCCAGTAATTTTCAAAAGCGCCAAGAAAAACCAAAGAAAAATTAAGGAAAAACGGGAATTTTTAAGCAAAATCGATTTTTCACAAAATTGAATTTTGTTTTTGGTGTAACTTTAAAAAAAATGACCGTAGATATATGAAATTTTGACTGAATGTTTATATTATCATTTCTATACACCATAACATTTTCAAAATATTTTGATCTATTTTGAGCTCTTTACGGACATTGTCAGTTTTCATTTTTTTTTTAGTTTTTTTTCTAAAGATATCAATAAAATTTTATTTGTTGATTGAAAAAGCTTGAAAATTTAATAAAAAGCTCCTAGTATATTGTTTCAAAAGCAGATGAAACATATTAAAAATCCTTAGTCACAGTTTTTTTTTATAAGCATTTAAAGTTCAAAAATTTACAAAATATGGAAAAATCACGAAAATTAGCAAATTATTTTGAGTTAAGAATTCGTAAAAATTTTTCTTTTTAAATCTAAGATTTTAAAATGTAATACAAGATTTCTTATAAGATTATCTACCTTTATCAAACAAAAAATATCTATAAGAAAGTCAAATTAAATTTTTATGATCGTTTGAAATTCAAATTTTTACAACATTGGATATTCACTCGGTTTCTCATGTAGCGACTTCCTTATTTTGTTGTAATTCAAAAACTAATAACTGTAGATACATGAAAATTTTACTGAATGTTTATATTAGCATTTTCTATACACCATACAATTTTGAAAATATTTTGACTCTTTTTGAGCTGTTTACGGACATTTTCAGTTTTCAATATTTTTAGTGTTTTTTCTATAAATATCAATAAAGTTTTATCTGTAGGGCCAAAAAGTGTAAAAATTTAATACAAAGCTCCTGATATATTGTTACAATATCAGTTGAAAAATATTACAAATACATAGGAACAATTTTTTTTATAAGCATTTGATTTTAAAATCTTGACAAAATTTATCAAATTTAAAATTGAATAATTATTTTGTAGTTAAAAATGTATAAAATGTTCAACTTTTATATCTAAGGATTGAAAATTTAAAACAAGATTCCACGTAAATATTTAATTCTTTTGCCAAAAATTCTAAGAAATACATAAGCACAGTTTATTTTTATAGACATTTTAAGTTCAAATTTGGACGAAATTACATATTAAAAAACTTAGAATAACTATTTTATTTATTTTGTTGCGATTGTATTGATTGTATAATATTATTTGTGGGTACTTGAAACTTCTAAAGTATACTATTAATTAATATATAATATCTATGATTGTACCACGGTTTGTTGTTCATGTATAACGCGTTACCTGATGGATATTGTGATATGATTTAATTGGAATTTATTATTAATACCTATGATAGGTCAATTTTTTTTTAATACTATAGATAAGTATACCTACCTATAATAGGTATGTCTAATACCTAGACTTTCAAACCGTCTCCACTCAGAATCGTTTTTCTTATACAGTGATATTATATCATTGAATTCAAATTTAATACTATCCATTATACAGTGACCCACTTGTAACCTACTGTACAGCAGAGCTACTTACCCATCTTTTTTTTTTTTGTAACTATGACATATTTTATAATATGTAATTTTAATGTATTATCAAGTTTTGATTATTTGTATAAATTATTGCTTATGATTTTAAAATTTATATTTTATTTAACCGTAAAATATTGACTACCTATACCAGTTAGATACAGTTCAATATTACAAATAAAATGTTAAAAAAGTTAAGATAAGAAAAGTTAACCATAGATGTATGGTACTGTGTGTACTGTGGGTACTGTAGGTCGGTAAATGTAAGTTGCGTCCCAAAAAAAAGGTTCCGATAACAATATACGTAAGTTGCGGCCTGTGTTTCTGTCATGTATACGTTAATTGCATCCGACGGAAAATCCGTAAAACTAACATTTATAATATTTTTATCGATGGTCATTATCGGTATTATTATCAAGAGTATATCCTGTTCTCTATCTGTAAAATTTTACTGTAGTAACATTTCATACGATGAACACATATTAGTTCACCTATAACCGTTCTATACGAGTGCACGTGGAGATTTTTGAAAATTAATGTGATCAATTTTAATACAATGCTAAGTGAAAAAAATAAACCATTAAAAGTGATTGCTGGTCACAAGTTTTTAATGAATGATGTTGAACGTTGGTGTTGCACCGTCAAAACGTGTAAGTGCTTTGCAAAAGTAAATAGTCTTATTGATACTGAAATTGAGATTTTTAATGAACATAAACATAAGCCATTACCAGAAAATATTTTAACTAGACAAAAAATTAGTAACAATTTAAAACGGAAAGCAGTCGATGAAATGTTTATTAGACCATCCAAAATTTTACATTCTGAACTGAAAAATGATGATATTGAAAATATAAATTCTGGAGATGTTTTATTAATAAAAAAAAATATACATAATGCTCGATATTCAAAGCTACCCAAATTACCAACTACATTAACACAAATTCATGAGACTTTCAAAAATATGGAATTTAAGACAATTAAAGGTGAAGACTTTTTGTTAGTGAATAATAATGAAACAAATATATTAGGTTTCTCGACAGTTCGTAATTTACAAGCTTTGTGCAGTTTGAACACGATATTTGTAGACGGTACTT
>NW_021777923.1:12149-13395 GCF_005508785.2 Acyrthosiphon pisum | reverse complement strand
TGATTCGATATACTACACACACACCGCCGTGCAGTTATTAATATTTTTTACTTAGCTCGTGCCACGACTGTGGCTCTGGATAATATCATATAAATAAAAGTCAAGCAGAAAAAGTTTTCAAGTTGAATATTTAATACATTTCAATAACACCATCGACAAAGTATTATAAGTAGTTTATAATAGTATTATACATTGTTCGACAAGAAAACGCACAGGCCGCCCGAAGAAAATCGATTTGGTCTACACATGATCACGCCCTCCACCGGCTGATATCCCTAATCTTCGGCGGTTGGAGGTAATCGGTTGCTCGAGTGGCACTCCCATAATAACATAGTTTCGGAGTGGAAACGGAGTATGGACGAGCAATCGGTCATAAATCTACATGAGTGGAATCCGTGCGTTCTTTCGTTGAATAGTGTTTAGTAATATACGATATGGGTTGATAATTTTTTGCCGAAAACATTGCATTTATTTTAGAATGAATTATTATAACAGTATGTATTTTTGATTAGAATATAGTTCATATTATGCATAATAATATAAAATAATATATTATTGTTAAACCTATATAATTTAATCACTTTTTTTTTTAACCATACAATTGTTTTATCAAATTTTCCATTACCGTTGTAATATGTTGCAGACAGAAACTATCAACCGGATTTAAAGGTATTGGATCTGAAAGACAAATTGATATTAGATTTTTTGAGTGTGAGATTTCCTTCCGCAGACTGCAACCGCGTATAGAACTCCATTTTTTCAGGCATATAAAAAGTAATGTTTAGCTCACAAACCGAGCATTATTCAACACAAACGGATTTCATCGTAGGTCTTTAATTGTACTATGAAAGTATTAGAATGAACACTGATAAACCTTTTTTAAATCTTCTTCGATTTTTATAAAAATATGATAAAGGGAATTTAACAGTATTGAAAGTTCAAAACCATTATTTAACGGTATTTTTGGCATTCATGGTTATATCACTGTAAAATAGTTACTTTAAATTACATAATTCATTTTAATACATGCTACTTTTATAAATTGTTTGTAAAAAACTGTTAACAAAAACTGTTATCTGTGTTTGTAGTAGTGACTCCAAAATTTCTGAATATATAGGGTGGAAAATGATCTATGCAACAGCGTGCCCATATTTAAGATAACATAAATACAATAAAAGTTATTTGGTTCTAAACATTTTGTTTTTTTTGTTTTTTTTTTTTTGCTTATAAAAAATTATTGAATAGT
>NW_021777923.1:11328-12099 GCF_005508785.2 Acyrthosiphon pisum | reverse complement strand
TTTTTTCTATTTTTTTTTTTTTTTTTGTGTCTGTGTACACGATAAGTAGTCGAAATAATGCTTCGATTTTCAACTTCAGTATCTTGTTCGATTGGAAAGTGAATATCGTTGGTGCATTGGGAGGTCAAAATTTAAAATTCCCAGTAATTTTCAAAAGCGCCAAGAAAAACCAAAGAAAAATTAAGGAAAAACGGGAATTTTTAAGCAAAATCGATTTTTCACAAAATTGAATTTTGTTTTTGGTGTAACTTTAAAAAAAATGACCGTAGATATATGAAATTTTGACTGAATGTTTATATTATCATTTCTATACACCATAACATTTTCAAAATATTTTGATCTATTTTGAGCTCTTTACGGACATTGTCAGTTTTCATTTTTTTTTTAGTTTTTTTTCTAAAGATATCAATAAAATTTTATTTGTTGATTGAAAAAGCTTGAAAATTTAATAAAAAGCTCCTAGTATATTGTTTCAAAAGCAGATGAAACATATTAAAAATCCTTAGTCACAGTTTTTTTTTATAAGCATTTAAAGTTCAAAAATTTACAAAATATGGAAAAATCACGAAAATTAGCAAATTATTTTGAGTTAAGAATTCGTAAAAATTTTTCTTTTTAAATCTAAGATTTTAAAATGTAATACAAGATTTCTTATAAGATTATCTACCTTTATCAAACAAAAAATATCTATAAGAAAGTCAAATTAAATTTTTATGATCGTTTGAAATTCAAATTTTTACAACATTGGATATTCACTCGGTTCTCATGTAG
>NW_021777923.1:8007-8871 GCF_005508785.2 Acyrthosiphon pisum | reverse complement strand
TGACTTAAATTTCTTTAGTCAATTTTGCTTTACCAGTGTGCGGTCACCCTTACTAGTACATTCATCACCAACTGAAGGAGTAGATCTTGGTTTTTGTCCCACAGAATTGTTAGAAATATTGTCCATTAACAATAAACTGTTTGATTTTGAACTACTTGCATAAGAAAGCTTTCTTTTAAAAGTTGAATTTTCTGCAGCTGTAAAATATAAATAATATTATTTTAAATGATCCACAATATAGATTTGAAAAATTATTATAATATTTACAATCATTGTCAGGAGTATTTTTTTTAAAACTGTTTTGAGTAGTTGCATTCTTTAGTACTAGTTGATCTAAAAATTATTAATTATTTATCACAAAATTGCAAACACTTTATACAATACTAACAAATTATTATAATACCAGAATTTTTTTTAAAAGGTGACCATTTTCCCCTATTTTTTGGAGAAAGTACACATTGTATTTTATTTGGCGAAGGTGACCATCCAGGATTTTTAAATTTATCAACCTTATTGATACGGCCCTGGGAATCTTCTTGATTATATTTCAGATTTTTCCATTTATGTTCAGATGCCATTTTACTGCCAGACTTAAAATCTGAACTTAAAATATTGATTATTTGAATTAACAAATGTATTGATTAATAATAAATTGTATATGTAGGTATTTATAAATGTTTGATCATGCTTAAGATTTCTGATAAAGAAAAAAAAATGTTCTTACTATCATTTTCACCAGGTTCATCAAATTCTTCTGAATTATTTTTAACAATTTTTGTTTTCTTTGTTTCTAATAAGAAAGTCAATATACTTTATTAAATAATTCACTATTATTAATTATTTTAGGCAAAAGTATCATATATT
>NW_021777923.1:1167-6404 GCF_005508785.2 Acyrthosiphon pisum | reverse complement strand
GTTGAAGATTCCATGATACAATACTGTCCAATGTAATAAAATAAACAATAAACAAATATCTGCACAGTAAAACATTTATTATTAATATTATAATTGATTGGTACATACTTATAATATAGTACAAATATATTAAACTAAAAATAATTTGTAATGTACATAAAATCTTAAAACTAGTTATGTTAAGAATGTAATATAGGAAAAGCTAATTTTATTACTACTATCATTGGTATTAAGTAACATGTATTTTTTAAACCAATCTTATTTACATCGCAAACTAAAAATGTATTAGATAAATTTGAAACAGAAGCAATTCCTAACTTTAAGCTATTAATTGGTGTAACATAAAAGGGTTTTACAGTATTGAAAATTTGTACTACAAATACATTATTATTACTCTCAGTATGGTAACAAATATTTAAAACTTTCATAATGTGAACTTCTGTAGCATCATAATAACCAACATAACAATCAGATAATGATTTTATTTTAATAGTAAAATTGTTTTTAGAAAAAATTGTATACTGTGGGGATGAACAGCCTTCGCCTAAAGGACCAGCAGAATGAATATTTTTAAAAAATTCAGAATTTTTACTGTTATTAATTGAAAGTTTACCAAACACATTCAGTTCTTCATACCGTTTAACAACTTGCTGCAAAGGTTTTGCATTGCTCCTAACCATTTTTTTTAATAATTGCATAAAATTTTCGTATGGAAAACATGAACAGTTGTCTAGTGGGCCAAATTGTTTATAATCATCAATAAGATGAAGAAGACCATGAATGTTGTGTGACATAAATTCTTTTCCATACATTTCACCAAATTTGTTAACATAATAATTCAGAAGTTTTTCAATAAAATGTAATAATCTTCCATGTGTCCGACTTAAAAGAACAGTCATACAAACATGTAAACAAATAAAGTGTTCATAACACTCTTCACCAATTATAGATTGAAGCACAATAGGCCCAGTGTACAAAATAAATGTCCTGAACTCTGTGGCCTTCCATCTCAAAACTTCATTAAGACCCCTTGGAATTCTAGCAAAATCACATGTGACACATATTTTGAGATGCAATAGTCGGGTTGAAATTAGTTTAACACTTTTACTGGGTAAACGAATCGACAATGGTGAATTTTTTATACAACCTAACCATAGTAAAATTTTTTTTTTGACAACTCCCAGACAAACCAAATGCATGTAATCGAGTGGAAAACTATGCACCATGTTTATGCCAGGAATTGTTGACAAAATAGAAATAGGATCGGATGTTTGATAATCTTCATCACATCTATTAAGAAATTCATCGTGAGTGCGTTTAACATTTATTAGATCAGGGAAACAAACCCTTCTCTCTAAAAACACTCCAACAGTTTCACACCTAGTGCACGAAGAGAACCCTGTGTGTCCCTTAATCTTTAAAATGTAGCTTTTTGCTGGCGCATCACAGCTGAAAGCTTCCACAACAACTTTTTTTTTGCCTAATGAAAGATTAATACCATTTGTACATAAATGTATTAATTCTGTAACCAATTCAGATAAATACATATTGCTTTCAAGAGGCTTTTCATGGCCCCAATAAAGACCTACCAAAAAGACACATGGGTGAACAGAATTAAAATTTCTTATACAACAAAGTATTGGCCAAAACTGGCTATTAGTAGACTTTGTCAAAGGCAAACCATCGATTCCTATGTGTAACTTAATAGTATCATCAGAAAAAATATTATCACCTATGCGAGATTTAATACCATTCTCTACTCCAAAATAATAAAAAATACCAGGATTTATGGTTTGAATTTGTAAGGGTTGTTTACTTACATTTGTTTTTAATAATGTTCTAGAATCATTCGGAAAATAGTGAAAACAATTATGGTTTGTTTTTAACACTTTTAACAAATTAGATAACGCTATTTGTGAAATGTTGTGCTGAACGGCCCAATTTTTAATACTAGTTAAAACATTTTCATTATTATCACTAGAACTATCTGAATCTGATGAAAAATTAGGAACCAGGATATTATTATCAACATTAATATCAACCATTATATTATTATAATCATAATCATTGCTGTAATAATTGCTTTCAGTACTAGTACTTTCAGTAGTAATAAAATTACTGCTTACATTCCCAGCATTATGTGCTAAAGATGTACTAGCTAAACTGACAAACAACAGACCGAGAGTTAGTATCAATGCATTATTACTTTCTATTGCCAAATTTAGCTCTTCAGACCCTTTTAAACATTTTCTGCGTTTGGTAGACTTACTTAGTGACATTTTATTCACAGACACGAATGACAAAAATTGGGCCAAAATATAGGTTAACAAATTTAAAATTTTAATAATAAGATTTTAGCAATACAAGCATGTTATAACAATTATTTGTACAATCAATACTTACCCTAATAACTAGTGGTCTAGCGTAAAATAGTGAATAATATGGTGGCTGTATTAACTGCCAAGTGCCAAGTGCCGAATGTTAGTTGACGGTTGTATGGTAATGGCGGAGAACGATTTTAATATTTTATGATTAGCACACGGAGTAGTGACGTCTCGCGGGCTACGATCAAACAAAGACAGTAAGACACAAAGTCGGTTGTCGACACTCGTCAGTGAGTCACTCGAAATGATACAAAAATAAATTACAGGCAGTACAAAAATAAATTACAAACAGTAAACAACAGTAAACAGTAAACACACGCCGATTACTTGGAGTAACTACTTAATGATAACCTGTATCAACTGGTGTATTATATGGATTGACCAATCAGGGATCACCGTTACACACACGACTGTCACAGCCGCAGGCTTCACTGCTTCAATCTGTTGGGGAATACGTGAAATATTGATAACACTGCAGATAGTAATGATAGTACCAGGGGTACGACACTGCGTGTATTGGCAAAATCGGGTGACTGTGGCCTTGGACATGGTCTCCAGGGGGGCGTGGCATATGTTATCATTTAAATAAATCATTTCAACATCATTGTCACAGTCCACAGAATAATAATAATGCCCATTGGCCATTGCCTTGTATCCGTTTTTAAGATTTCGTAACAAAGAGGGATACACGTTGCCAACATTCTATCAGATTACGGATACGGTACAATTTATAGAGTCCAATACTTCATACCGTAGGGATACGTAAACCCACACAGCTGACCGAGTGTCTATTCTATATTGTTCTGTGATAGTACACAATACACATCTCGATAACTGCAGTACAATAATATCGCGCTCTTTTTTGTGATATATTATTAGTTATTAGTTATTACTTATTACATAATATTAAGATGCCGTCGGTGTTGGGATTTCAGATAATTTTAACTTGTACACAATTGATTTATAGTCGTAGGTCGCAAGGGAAATAATTTTGATTAAATTATCAGAATCAGAATGCCTATTGTAATTAACCATAATAATATAAATAATATTATAATGTCTGTCTGCAGTCTGCACTCTGTGTTGTTAATTAATGGCTATTATTATAACTATATACTCTATTTTAAAAGAGAATATTATACGGCTTTCGTGACCGGTTTACGTTCAGCGGCAAGCATACTCCACCAACAACCGACATTACAGACGCTTCGCTAGTCGCTACGAGCGCGTATTGCCGCCGTTACCTGATAGCTCTTTGTAAACCATATTACCATAATATACATCCAGTTCCAATTTTTAGTATAACTATAGTATTAATTGTATTATACATGTTTATTCTCGCACTAACCGTTAACGGTTAAAGTACAGTTTATTTGGAATCTGTGTATACCAGGCGAACAGTTTTGACCGCGCGCGAGAGTCAGGACTACATTTAAAATATTATAATATAATATAATATAACCTATGCGGTCAGCTACTATAGGAATTTGGATCTACTATGTATTGTAATTTGTAGTAAGCGGACAATTCGTGATCTCAAAGGATGGTGATTTTGAATAAAGTCGTACTTCGTAGACAATTTGAATAGTAAATTGAAATAGTGTTTATGTCTATGACTATAGTAAAAAATTGTATATAGTAGTCAGAGTAGCGTTGATATGGCTGAGTGTCTTATTGAGGCTGCTCTGGTCTTAATGACTCTGGTACGTCTCAATGTACAGTGTTCTTGGCCCTCCTATATATACGTTGTCATGGTTCCTTTGGAAATGGATGGCTCACGTATTTTTCAGGCGTCCTTTGGGTGTGATCGTTTGAAAGTTGTTGTTGTTGCAGAGATGCAACTACTTATAGCATGTCTTTTTGTAATGCTAATGATGTTGCAAGTAGGAAAACCGGATTGTGAGTCTGACATGTGTATTTTGTTGTAAAAATGTTACCTATGAATAATTGGATTACAGAGTATACACACGTTGTGTAAGGTCAATACAATCTTTAAGTGCTATTTTAGAGTAGTCAAATTTTAAATATTAGAATACATGCATATAGCATAATGACGTGTTTACCGCGTAGAGTCGTAGCTCATGGTAATATAATATAAGTCTAAAGGCAAATTGGAAAAGCCGGTGTCCGTTACAGACTTATAAGTTAACTGTTAGAGTATACCTATTGTATGAACTACCACTAAATTATTTGAGGGGGGCAATATATTATATAAATACGGGTCATAGTATGTTTTATTCTAAATACAACAAAGTTTTTTGTTAAAACTACTATAATATATTATACTAGCTAATAAACTACTCTTAATTTAAAATACATACAAATGTATGATACAGCGTAAATATTATTGTATTATGTATAGAAATAATGGCCGATTCAAATATAAAAATAAGTATTTTTTTGAGGTACCTACTCGAATACTTACATAAGGTATTATTATAGAAGCTAGGTATATAAAATAATAGTTTTCTGTTGTCAATATCCTATCACTATATAGTGCTTCAGGTATTGGTTTAAAAAAATTATAATTATTATATAAACCCGAAACCGGCATATACCTATCATCTATACTTAACTATAAGGGAGTGGGAGGGCTTATAGCCACTATTAAACTGAAGCATATATTATACATTTGGTTCGCTGTAGGTCACCTTCAATAATTTGTTTGTCACATATAATATATACTAAATTAGGACTACTCATCAATATTATAGTCCCATTAAAATTAATATACATTAATATAACATAATTATTAAATATTAATTATTAATTATGGATTTATTTTTAAATATATATTTAATAATTAATTAATGGTATATATAATTATTTTATTTTAAATAATGGTTTAATATA
>NW_021777923.1:0-817 GCF_005508785.2 Acyrthosiphon pisum | reverse complement strand
TAAGGCTAGCTAGAATAAGTATAATTATAAGGTATAATAAAAATAATATTTTTGTGTGATAAATTAAGTCGTTAAAAGTGATAATTCGGTTAAAAGAATTAAATAATAAATAAATAGGTAGTTGAATATTGTTATAAGATTGCTGGCTTAGCTACCCAGTAATAGTTTAATAATATTCGAACGCGTTTTTACTCGTAAAAAGATCGCGGCGACGCGCCAAGGTTGCAATAGTTTATAAAACTGTGTAGAAATACATACGCGGTATAGCAGTGAGTGTGTGTGTTAGTGAATATACATTACGGTGCGGAGAATAAATACGAGCGTACAGTGAGTGTGTGTGTGTAAACGCGCGCTATAATACGACGCGGCATACGTAAGTAAATACGTACGAGAATAAATATATATAATAAGTGAATAAATATTTAATTAATTAAAAAATAAATAAATAAATAAGAGTAAATGTTAATAATGTTAATGAATATAAGGTATTTATGAATACGGAATCAGATAGTTCAGATATTGAAGAGAGTTCAGTGGAACAAGTGGTAAATAAAAATTTGGCAAATAAAAATAAAAGTGAATCAGTAGTAGTAAAAAGTTTGATAAAAGAGGAATTTGTAGAAAATACTGAGAAAAGAGACAGTAGTATAGCCATTGTTAGGAAGAATTTTTTAAGAACTACTAGTCAAACGGAAGGGTTAGGTAAAATTCTAACTCCACAAAAAATAGAGGGAAATAAATTACCAGGTAGATCAGGTTCTAGATCGGATCCAGGGGTGGTACATATCCAATTAGAACAAATAGTGAAAAAACGAAT
>NW_021777922.1:20958-23383 GCF_005508785.2 Acyrthosiphon pisum | reverse complement strand
GTAGTCAAAGTAAATAATATTTTTAATGTTTTTAATTCACACTCAATTTTCATTTAATTGTAAAATATTTATTGTTTGGAAAAAAAAGTCCAAAGTGGTTTCATATATTTAGCACAATAGAATATAATGAAAAAATAATTTAAAAGTTGTCTGGCGATATCCAACAGTAAAAATGTTCCGAATTCTGTAAATTAAAAATCATAAGACACGACTACCGGAAAACACGTTAAACACTAGTGAAAGAATAAAGGATCAACCCATTTTTTGTCATGGATCAGCCTTGCACGATGCTCCAATGTTTAATGACATTGAAACATGAAAGCTGAAAGGTAGGAGGTAGCGCTTGCGTGTACCTGTCGGCTGGCACGGGTGGCACGCAATACATGAAATAATAAAACATATAAATATAGGTAACGCGATAAGACGCCTGGATTTTCAGGTTTCATTAACATTGTTAATAGTCACTGCAATATAAAGGTGAAAAAACCCAGACTAATCCGCACGCATAGGTAGGTATCTAAAATTAAATAAACTATACAGGGTGATCCATTTAAGTGGGCACACTAATTATTTCAAAAATTATTAACTGTTTTTAATTTTTTTTTTTTAAACTTTTAGATTTATGCTGTTCTAAAACTGTATACTATTTTAATTTTTTCCATTTGTAAAGCCCAGAAGCTATAATTGATAAATTATAGCTTAATAAATAGGAATGTACAATGTACATATTATTATAAGTACCTAATATTATTCCTCTTGTAGTGGATCAATTCTGGTAAATTGGTAGATCACCTGCTATACAAATCCCTTTTATAGTAGTTCATAGTAATAGTAATATAAAATTGGGTGATTTCAGTCATGATATATTGAAATAGGTAAGTTGTTTGCTTACATATTTATCATAAACCATCTGTAATTAATGCCAGCGTACACCTGTATGATCATAGGCGCAAATAGCGTTTGAGATTTGGTGGGCGGGCTAATAGGGCCTTGCTTTGATAATATTGAATAACCTTAAAACAAAATGTAGGAAATGCTTGGGAGGGCTATGGACATTTTTGGGGGGAGTTAGCCCCTAAAGCACCCTCCTACTATGTTGTATACCTATTAAGTATATTTGCAGTGTTGGGTAGTAACGTGACGCAAATTACAAATTACTGTAACGCAATTACTTTTTCAGTAACGCAGCAGTAATTTCATTACATTTTACTTACAGTAACGCAATTGTAACGCAATTACTTTTTAAAAGTAATTTCTATGAAGTAACGCACTAATGCGTTATTTTCCACGTTACTTATTAAAATAATAGTTTTGAATGTAGTACAAAAATAAACTAATACGATATTCCAGAAAAATTAAAAATCAATTTTATTTACTTTTGATTCCGATAATACGACAATATTATTAAACATTCCAGGAATTAATGTTATTACTTTCATTATCAGAAAGAAAAGAGTTTGACTTAAAAATAAAATTTAATTAAAACGAATTATGATTTACGACTTATGAGTAAGTCGGCTATCAACCGGCTATCAACCTATGTAGCTATATGGCTATAGGTACGAATTTAAAACTGATATACGATATACCTACCTATACCGGCTACCTCGATGTTAATACCTTACCAGACTGTAGTCACCATTTTCAATTAATACTATATACTATATAGACAATTAGTATAAATATTATAAATATTATATTAATACGATTTATGAATAAAATACCATACGATTACCAATTACACTGTATCATTTAGTTTCACTTGTTTATTAGAAAATAACTTGCCTTATTGTTGTATTTAGTATTAGAGACATGTGTAGTTTGAGTTTAAATGTATACAATTAAATTTAACTATATAGGTACCTACTTTACTATAGCCATATAATAAATAATAATTAATAGGTGAGATGAATGATAATTGTACATTTACATATTATTTTAAATGTTGTACACTAGGTATCACTAGGTAGTAGGTCTAAAATATATTGTAAAATATATCATATTATGAATTGAATATGGTTCAAAACAAATGATAACTGTTATCAGAGATAAAAAAAAAAGTAACGTTATTTGTAACGCACTACCACGCACTACTTTATTTATGAAAAAGGGTTCGCGGTGAATTGGTCGCAAACATTTGATCGTCGGTGAATTGGTCGCCGGTGAATTGATCGCGGGTGAATTTATCGTGAATATAATTGGTCACTAGGATAATTGATCGTCAAACGAACAATTTTAGTTTTTTAGTTATTTTATTATACTCATTACATAGTTAATATTTAATATATATTATATACATATCCGAGTTTTATGTTTATTATTTTAGATGATTCAAATACTCTTATTTATTTTTAAATAACATACAGTAAACCCAATTTACAGTGGGATTAACAGATATAATAATCTTAATACTATTATATGATGT
>NW_021777922.1:17170-19179 GCF_005508785.2 Acyrthosiphon pisum | reverse complement strand
TTTTAAATTTAATTAACTGTGAGAAATTTTAAAAGCATAAAACTCAGAAATATACCTAATATTATAATAAAATAATTAAAAAACTAAAATTGTTTTGACGATCAATTATCCTAGCGACCAATTATATCCACGATAAATTCACCCGCGATCAATTCACCGACGACCAATTCACCGGCGATCAATTGTTCGCGACCAATTCACCGGATACCATGAAAAAGTAACGTAACGTGATAAAAATAATTTTAGGTAACGCAAATGTAATTTAAATAAAAATATGTGAAGTAACGAGTAACGTAATTTCATTACTTTTTAAAAGTAATTTACCCAACACTGTATATTTGTATTTTTATGTCCAAATACATAATTATCACTTTTATATTACACAAATTAACCAAAACATTAACTATTAATTATTGAACGTAGGTAACTAATTACAGAATTTTCACTTTAAATTGAGTTAGAAGTATTTAACAAAATATCTTGAAATATTTAATGATATTAAACTAATATAAATAATATTAATATAATTTCGATAAATTGTATATGAATACTAAATATATGATATGAAATTAATTATTTACTATATTTAGGTACCATTTTTAATCTTTTTCCTGGGGAATGGAGATTTTTTTCAGATAAGCTAACATTTCTCTCAGAATTTGTGTTAGTATTTTTATAATAAGCAGGTACAACAATTAGTACCAAAATAATACAAAAAATATATACCCAAATAAATTTAATTTGCTCAATAATATAATATTACCCTAATAATTAATTTAAAAATTAACTTACAGAACAAATATAAATTGTTTTATTTGCCAAAATTGTAGTTTTAATATAATATAAATCAGAAATATTGTTGCGGCTGGTACGCCCGACAAATTATTGCTCAAGGAGATTACCAACAGTATAGGACTAAAATATGGATGATAAATAACAAGAGAATAATATGACAAATTTTATCATAACATAATATTTTCTACATTCGTTAACTCAATTGCTTATGAACACACATCATGTCATCGTGTTTTGTTTACTGAATAACCTTATAAATAACAAAGCAAGAAAATATTTTATATCATTCTTATATTCAACACTTTGAAAATTATTCATTCATTGTACCTTCAAAAATTTTCAAAAATATTAATATGTTAACTTTATTTTTTATATTAAATTTTATAGGTCTTATAATACACGTTAGTGGTGGGTACTTTGTACTTTGTACATTTTCTTTACTCTCCCATTATTAACTGATTGTATAATCGATCTGGTTTGCATTTGAGTTTCTTTCAATATTTGAATAACAACATGTGTTGGAGGATGAGCACTGTGGAATTTTCCATTATAAGTCCTATGAAAGCTTTCAGGTCCATTTGTGATACTAAAAATTATAAATAAACAATTAAGAATATTAAAAATATATATTGTATAAATTGCTCACCGAGGATTCGTATTTGGTTCTTGAGCCCACATTTCTGGAGGAAATGGACATTCTGGTTCAATATATGTTTTTAGTACATAGTCAGAAAAAATATGACCATATTTTTCGTTCGGACACGTAGCCATTAGTTCAAGAAAACCATCCTCAATTTCGGTAAATGGGAGATATGCAAGTGCAAAGAATGATTTTAACCATGTTCCTAATTAGTCACTTTCGTTCATATAAGCAATTCTTAATACTTGTTCTTGTTGTATCTAAAAGTTAAATATTATATTTTATAATTAAATTCAATGACTTATATTTAAAATAAATTATTAAGTTAAAAATTAAAATTGGTTATTCTTAATATTTAAATTTTAAATCAAAATTATAATTTATATACAAATTAGAAAATTCAAAATTTCTGATTTAAAATTAAAATATTTTTGAAGTTAAAGATTGAAAAGTAAAGACAAGTGAATTTTTTTTTCAAAAACTTTTTTTTTTCGTTGTGTTATTTAATAATGTATAATACTATAATTTATTTTCGTTTTCGTTTTTGATTTTATTATTAAATTTTTTTCGGTTT
>NW_021777922.1:15041-15842 GCF_005508785.2 Acyrthosiphon pisum | reverse complement strand
TTGTTCCCAGGCATAAGCTCAATAATAAAAAAGGTGGGTAAGTGGATGTCGCTCTGCTGTACAGTAGGTTAGAAGTGGGTCACTGTATAATGGACAGTATTAAATTTGAATTCAATGATATAATATCACTGTATAAGAAAAACGATTCTGAGCGGAGACGGTATATCAGTCTATGTATTAGACATATATATATACTAAATACTTATCTATGGTATTAAAAAAAAAATTGACCTATAATAGGTACCTATAATAAATTCCAAATTAATCATATCATAATATCTATTAGGTACTTATAAGTTATAACGCGTTATACATCAACAAAAAACCGCGGTTAAATCATAGATATATAATAGTATACTTTAGAAGTTTCAAGTACCCACGAATAATATTATACAATCACAACAAAATAACTAAAATAGTTATCCTAGGTTTTTAATATATAATTTCGTCCAAATTTGTACTTAAAATGACTATAAAAATAAACTGTGTAAATGTATTTTTTAGATTTTTTGGTAACAGAATTAATTACTTACGTGGAATCTTGTTTTAAATTTGTAATTCTTAGATACAAAAATTGAACATTTTATAAATTTTTAACTACAAAATAATTTTTCAAATTAAAATTTGATAAATTTTGTCAAAATTTTATCTTTAAATGCTTATAAAAAAAAATTGTGCCTATGTATTTTTAATATTTTTCAACTGATATTGTAACAATATATCAGAAGCTTTGTATTAAATTTATACACTTTTTGGCCCAACAGATAAAACTTTATAGATATTTATAGAAAAAAAAACTAA
>NW_021777922.1:6062-7127 GCF_005508785.2 Acyrthosiphon pisum | reverse complement strand
ATTTTCTACTGTATTAAAGAAATGCGGAAAGTAACCTTTTTTCAGTTCTTTAAGACCAAACGTTTTGGGAAAACTACTTAGTGGACCATGAATAAAATTAGAACTATCTATTATTCTTATACTTAAATTTTTAATTTCTAATAACATTAGTTTTGTACCATTATAAATTGTAAATGGCTTTATAGTATTATCAACCGAGTATTTTAAGATAAATTGTGAATCATATCCTTTTGCATAATGTGCTATAAACGTATATCCCTTATAATCCTTGGATATTATATGTTTACAAAATTCTTCATTTGTATCAAACATAATTTTGAAGGAATTAAATTTATGTGCAATTATTTTATTTGCAATATGTGTTCCTGTTTCTTGTTGAGCTTCATAATCAAAAAACATATACAGGGTGATTGATTAAGCGTAAAACACTCATTATCTCAAAAAGTATTCACTTTTTTCAAATTTTTTTTTTTTCAAAATTTTAGATCTACGCTGTTCTAGAATTATATAATTTTTTTATATTTTTCACCCTCATATTTATTAGGAAAAACACTATCAACTTCTGATTTTCAAATGGTAACCTATACTTTTAATTTCATAAATTAATAAAGCTATTTTTTTTATGAATTATCACGTTTAAATTTTCATTTTTCATTGATCCGTTGATGAGATATAACTCCTCAAAGTTGGGTAGTTTTGGCAGGTGTTTGTGTGTTAATGTGTTATACCTAGTCGGTAGATACCGCAGCAATTTGGATTTTTATGCCCCAGAGTAATAGATATTACACTTTTCAAATCATTTCAAGTACAGTAAGCTTATAAGTTGTGCCCCTAAATGTATTGTAAAATGCCCATTTAGCAGGGCGTCCACCGTGCGCCCCACTAAAAGTGATTGCGGCACTGCTGCACTTCTCATAATAATACTTATCAATTATAAAGACCAGAAGCTAAAAGTAATAAACTCGATATCGGTCGAACCCAAAGTATAATACCGATAACCATTGTACCTACTCGCTACAAAAACTTATTGTCATATTATAAGTGATTGGACCATTACTGTCACAT
>NW_021777922.1:2727-4615 GCF_005508785.2 Acyrthosiphon pisum | reverse complement strand
GATTAATTTGAGACGATTTTTTTTTAACGCGTCCTCCCGGGCGCGGTTTTTTTTTTCAACTCCGCATCGCCGTGCACTACGCACGGTGATGGTCATTTTTTTTTAAATTCGGCTACCGTGCCACTACGCACGGTGATGGTCATTTTTTTTTAAAATTCGGCTACCGTGCCACTACGCACGGTGATGGTAATTTTTTTTTTAAAATTCGGCTGCCGTACCACTACGCGTTGACATTGGTGTGCCTCGAGACGAATTTCTAACCGACGGCCGTCGACCGGGCACCGTTTTTTTTTCAACTCCGCATCGCCGTACCACTACGCACGGTGATGGTCATTTTTTTTTAAAATTCGGCTACCGTGCCACCAACTACCCTTGGCATTGGTTTCGCTAGATAATTTCAGTCGTCTCGATCGTTTGAGCTCGGCATTGGTTTCGCTAGATAATTTCAGTCGTATCGATCGTTTGCCCTTGGCATTGGTTTCGCTAGATAATTTCAGTCGAATCGATCGTTTGCGCTTGGCTGAGGTTTCGCTAGATAATTTCAGTCGTCTCGATCGTTTGCGCTTGGCTGAGGTTTCGCTAGATAATTTCAGTCGTCTCGATCGTTTGCGCTTGGCTGAGGTTTCGCTAGATAATTTCAGTCGTCTCGATCGTTTGCGCTTGGCTGAGGTTTCGCTAGATAATTTCAGTCGTATCGATCGTTTGTCCTTGGCATTGGTTTCGCTAGATAATTTCAGTCGAATCGATCGTTTGTCCTTGGCTGAGGTTTCGCTAGATAATTTCGGTCGTATCGATCGTTTGAGCTCGGCATTGGTTTCGCTAGATAATTTGAGTCGTCTCGATCGTTTGCCCTTGGCATTGGTTTCGCTAGATAATTTCAGTCGAATCGATCGTTTGCGCTTGGCTTTGGTTTCGCTAGATAATTGATAGGCATATGGCCAGTGGGCCGTACCGACGGCCTTGGCTCGGGCGAGGTTCTTAATTGTAATATTCACATGCCGTACCACTACGCACGGTGATATTAATTTTTTTCAACTCCGCATCGCCGTACCACTACGCACGGTGATGGTCATTTTTTTTTAAAATTCGGCTACCGTGCCACCAACTACCCTTGGCATTGGTTTCGCTAGATAATTTCAGTCGTCTCGATCGTTTGAGCTCGGCATTGGTTTCGCTAGATAATTTCAGTCGTATCGATCGTTTGCCCTTGGCATTGGTTTCGCTAGATAATTTCAGTCGAATCGATCGTTTGTCCTTGGCTGAGGTTTCGCTAGATAATTTCGGTCGTATCGATCGTTTGAGCTCGGCATTGGTTTCGCTAGATAATTTGAGTCGTCTCGATCGTTTGCGCTTGGCTGAGGTTTCGCTAGATAATTTCAGTCGTATCGATCGTTTGTCCTTGGCTGAGGTTTCGCTAGATAATTTCAGTCGTCTCGATCGTTTGCGCTTGGCTGAGGTTTCGCTAGATAATTTGAGTCGTCTCGATCGTTTGCGCTTGGCTGAGGTTTCGCTAGATAATTTCAGTCGTATCGATCGTTTGTCCTTGGCTGAGGTTTCGCTAGATAATTTCAGTCGAATCGATCGTTTGTCCTTGGCTGAGGTTTCGCTAGATAATTTCGGTCGTATCGATCGTTTGAGCTCGGCATTGGTTTCGCTAGATAATTTGAGTCGTCTCGATCGTTTGCCCTTGGCATTGGTTTCGCTAGATAATTTCAGTCGTATCGATCGTTTGCCCTTGGCATTGGTTTCGCTAGATAATTTCAGTCGAATCGATCGTTTGCGCTTGGCTGAGGTTTCGCTAGATAATTTGAGTCGTCTCGATCGTTTGCGCTTGGCTGAGGTTTCGCTAGATAATTGATAGGCATATGGCCAGTGGGCCGTACCGACG
>NW_021777922.1:0-2203 GCF_005508785.2 Acyrthosiphon pisum | reverse complement strand
TCATCATATTTTATAAATTGTTTTAAATGTAGTTGCTAAGTGCATTAGTTTATAGCAAGTCAGTGCTCATCAGTCATGAATTTAATTTAGAATATTTTGTTTTTTTTTTTGAATTGTTAAAAGTATAATTTTAATTTTGTTGTTATAATTTGTTATGATCATCATATTTTATAAATTGTACTGTAGTTGTACAATATTAATATTACTATTTGATCGATGTACCTAGGTAAAAAGTAATTTACTTATTTATTAAGAGCAAGTCAGTACTCATCAGTCATGAAATTAATTTAGATTATATTGTTTTTTATGAATTTTTAAAAGTATAATTTTAATTTTGTTGTTATAATTTGTTGTAATCATCATATTTTATAAAATACAAGATTTCAATTCTAACAAATAAATTATGTTGTCATATATAAATATATAAAATGCTTATAAATTATAAAAATGATAATTTATTGCACCTCAAGTTAATTATAATGTTTTTCTATAAGGGCCAAAGTCATTTTTTTTTTTTTAATATTATCATTTTAAAGGGCCAATGTACATAGAAATCCTTCAATACTTAACTAAAAAATTCATATAATATACTATAATTTAGGGTTAACGATACATACATCCATCACAAAAACAATTACTTGTACAACGAAAAAAAAAATAATAAAAATTAAAAAAAAAAAAATATGTTTTATTCTTGATTTCCCAAAAGTGATTAAAAGTGACATTGGCCCTTTTTACCCAAGCCCCAGGTATATATTCGAAGTTGGCAATATTGCCATTTGCCAATAGGGAATACTGTCTACTGTATGGATACTGTTTTTTTACAGACAACATACATTAACAATATATAAAAATAAATTATTTTTGTAACTTTTGAAATTAGTTATGATTTAAAAGATAATACATTTTCAAAAAATCAAAAATTACAAACTATTTCAAACTTAAAATTTGAAGACTCCATTTATTAGTACATAATTCGAATGATGTTCTTAGAAATCTATGTTTTTAATTAGCAAAAAAAAATGTACATTTATTCCTAGTACCTAGTTTTTATAAATTACTGTAAAATATTTAAAATAACCAAGATCCTTGATGATAAGTTTAATATTTTTAAGCTTAATAAACATACACCTATTTATAAAATGTTCTATTGTAATTTATTCGTCAAAGATGATGTTTTAAGCTTTAAAATAAAATTTTTAATGAATAAAAGAATAGTCACAAAATTAATTGAAAATTATTTTTAAATACAATACTTTTTGTATTTTTATCTAACAAATAAAATAAAAAATAAGTTGGTACATAGTATATACCTTATACTACTTGTACTTGAACAATATAATTATATAAATTGTGTAAGATTACAGCTTAACGTACATCAATACATGTGGGTGAATTTTGGTAGTTGATGAATTTCGTTTTATTTATCTCACTACTTAAGTCATTATGTGTTTCCCATCCACATATTCTTTTGACATACACTATATAATGACCGTTTTTATATCCAATGCCACCAACCAACACAAATCTAAATGATAAAATATAAATTAATTTAATTTAATTTAATTTAATTTAAAAAAAACGTTTTATCATTTTTTGTAATACAATAAAAAAATTAATACATTTTCAAAATGTATCCAAATATTACTTCCTTTTAAATCTTTCAAGTTAACGAATTTTGAGTTTTCTTAATTTAGTTTACGTTACATTAATTACAATATATAATATCATATTAAAAATATTAAACTTTTAAACTGTATATTATCTATCAATGTACGTTATTAATATTTTTACTTATTTATATGTATTAGTTTTGGTTACCTGTTTTCGTGGAAATTTACTTCCTCCGGGTATACATTTAGTGCATACGAAGTGAACTCTGAATATGCATCTGTTTCGATGAATAAGTGATAGTTTAATTCTCTTGAAGTTTCCATAACACCCATAGTACAGTCCGAGCAATCTGAGTTGATACTATTTACATAGTTGTTTAATTCTTCTTCTATGGTTTTAAACCCATTAGAAATTTTCATTATAACTGTTGCGTTTTGAAACTTTTTTTTCATTGCACAGTTCGAGCAAACTTTTGTTTCATGTGCCGAAGGTTCATCAATCATATATTTTGAAATCATATAATTTACATTACATCTTGCGTTAATGAGATGTATATCAGTTACTCCAGAATCGACATCAAAAACTTTTG
>NW_021777921.1:3024-4684 GCF_005508785.2 Acyrthosiphon pisum | reverse complement strand
ATTGTATATATATATGAAACACTCATCTATTTTCTTTGTTGAAGTTTATTTTTTGAGGTTGAGTATTATAGTTTACAATAAAAAATATACCTACGTTCTACGTATTATATAAATTCTCAATATATTTTATTTTACACGATTAAAATCAAAATTGAAAATATATTAACTAATAAAAACAATAAGCATGGTGATACCTACTTATTTTTTTATGAATACAGATACTTTAAGGAAGTATTTAAAATAATAAATTTATCCAAATACTTTTTTCAAAAGTATTGAATATACGTATTTTATTAGCTACTTTATACTTAAAAAGTATTTCAATACTTTTACTCAATACTTTATTTGACTAACTCTGAGGTGTATGATAAATTATTTTAATTACTACTCAAAATTAAACTGTACCTACATGAATATCAATGTTATTTCAAAATTAATTTCCATTTTAATCTTAAAGTACCCTTCATACATCTGCTTTCTAATCAAATAAAACTTATTTAATATCTAGGTAATTTGTCTAGATAATAATATGAATCAAAACCATTTTTGCATAGGTAGGTAGATATTTTTTTCCTAATTTTAATATTTCATTGTAAAATATGCTCAGATACAATTTGAAACAATAAATATGTATTGTTAATGTGTTATTACTTATTTTTTAGCTCCAGATATTCGTTATGGGGCCCATATTAGGGTTGCCCTTAGCTTACTCTTGTAAATTCTTTTTTTAATCGTACAGTTTACGGCACCCATCCATTTTTTGTTAATACCCCAAAAAATAATACCTGCAAAATTTTAAATCAATCATTCAATTTTAAGCCGTGCCCCCACTTGAAGTTGAGTAGTTTTGTCATTTTTTACAGAAAAGCCTATATATTGTGCTATAACTTTTTTTTTCAACCAAAAACTTTTAAACAATAAATATCGTGTCGGAAATTATATGAGGATCTCAAAAATGTCATTTTGTACATTATACATTGTTTATTGCTGAGATAATTACAATTTCAAAATATTATATCGATTATAAAGAATTACTAGAATAATTGGCTTTAATTTTTCTTGGTGAAAAACCAAAAACTCCAACGTTTTTCCATGTACCAGGTGCCATTTATCATGCGAGGTGGATGGCTAAGGCAATTTATTGTATAAAAATGTATTTATTTAGAAATGAATTTAACATGAATTGGGCATCAACAAAAAATAGGACGGTGCCGTCAAATAAATTTAAACATCTATTTTTAAGGGCCACCCTTGGCCTCCATACTACAGGATTCTAAGGAACATTTTATAGGCAATCTTATACATTCGGCAATCAGCCTTGTCGTTGTATTAGTCGTAAATTATCGTTAGTTGTAGTAACCCGTATAAAACAATATTTCACTCACCACTCCCCACACAACCATCCCGTAATATTAGACGTCGTAATATCAATACATTTCCGTGTAAAAAAAATATATATCAGTCACTTAGCATACGGGAGGGCTGGCGTTATACAATTTTGTTGGGGGGTGTGAGATCAAGTATTGCCGACTGAAATTTAATTTATGCCGACTCATATTTTCTAAAAAAAAAACTACGTGAAGTATAAAAATTCCTGGTTTTTCTGTGTTAAGGTGAAGTAAAATAGTTAAAACAAAAACTAAATAGGGAACTAAAACAT
>NW_021777921.1:0-1310 GCF_005508785.2 Acyrthosiphon pisum | reverse complement strand
TTGATAATTTAAAAAAAAATTAGATTAAACAATACTTATTATTAAGCATCGTATACGAATCTAAATTATACCTATATAACTTAAGAACTACTTAATTTAGATGATTTAGATACATCAAAATTCTTAAGAAAATATCTGCGGAATAATAATTAATAAAATTGAAAATGGAAGATCAAATTAAAAAAAAAAGTTTGCATTGTCGAAGGATCATCCTATTAAGTAGTATGAAAGTATCTATAATATTCGAAAATATGGTCTTCAATTTCAAATACCTATAATTAAATTCCAAAAATCAGAATTTGAATACATGCATAACAATACAAACAGAGTGAACATGCTTAAAAATTTAGCTAATTTATTATTTTGATTTTTTTTTTTTGTCTAAAAGTATCATTAATTGCATAATTTCTAATTAGTTATCCGATAACATTTCTGAAAACATATTTAAGAAGATGTTTACTTGAAATTAACTTTCTAACATTTGTTAGTTAATTATTTAAGATCAATATTATCGATATTTTAAAATTTAATTGTAATTATTTATATTTATAAATACTTAAAAGTATTTAAGCTTAAAAACATGTTTTCTGAATGTTTTTCACATAACTAGGACAGTCGCAAAATTTGGCAGATTGGTACATTTTTGTAAAAAACATAGGCGAGATTGAATTCCTTTAACATCAGTACCTACCTTTATTACAATGTTAAAGGTACCTAATATATTTCAATGATATGTGGGCTGCGTACTTTGTTGTGTCTGTATGTGCCTTGTTTTCCTTTTTCAAAGAAGACTCAGAAAAATACAAATAGAAATCGTATTTTTTTTTCAATTCCTCCATTAGCAATTTATTTTTAGTCAAATGCTCCAATTTTACTTTATAATACGATTCCACATAAGCCATCATTCTATCTTCGCTCATTATCAATTCGTAACGAAACCTGTAACGTATAATATTATTTTGTTGATTAGAAGATCAACACTTATGAAAATCGTATATTGATCATAATATTATCATTCTATAATAATAATAATTATTATGATAATAATTTATGTTATTGTACAACACATACACTCGTGTACCTATATTTTACACGACACTTACTTTTGTGTTTGTAATAATATGTTTATAGTGATTATAGTTAATACACATATTATAAACTAATTATTGTTGTCGTAAGAGGACGTCACTGCACCCGCATGTAGAAATTATGTAGAGCATAGAATAACTCTTTTGTGGGGGACAACTTTTCTCGCACCATATTTGTTGAAAACTACCAAATTTTCACAATACGTAAAAAAGACTTTATTA
>NW_021777920.1:0-1041 GCF_005508785.2 Acyrthosiphon pisum | reverse complement strand
ATTATTAATTAGTTATACTATTTAGATATGATACATAGGTACCCCGAAATTCACTTCTTAGGTACTATTAATTACTATACTTTAAATACCACTTAAAAATAAATATTTCCAATTAATATAATATTATGTTCAGAGATTTCATTTAAATGAACACTAAATCTGGGCTAACTCTAATTAATGTGTTAGAAATAGACAACAGACTTAAATAGTAAATGTAGTATTGTAGTAGGTAAGTATATCAGTATAATATGTACTCATACATAATATAATATAATGACTGTATTAATAAGTGTACTTTTGTCTTTTCATTAATGGGTACTCTTAATTCGTATATTAATACATTTTTTTGATATAATTAATTAGTTTAAATTATTATTGTTTTTAATGAAATGTTGTTACTATATTTTATTTAGGTTGATTTTTACACCAGTTATGTTTTGAGCGTTCAACTTCTGAGTATATATGAATACTAGCATGTACAATGTACTGATGTGCCTATTTTAAAATTTAATAATTTCATTTTATTTAATTATTGATAAAAAAATAAGTTCTGAGTTTATCAAAAAACCTGATGTAAGTGATGCAGAAAATGACGATGAAGTATGAATTATTTAAATATATATTTGTCTATGTTATGGGGTTATGAGGCGGCATATAATATGTGTGCCCAGTGGCGTACGCAGGATTTTTCAGTGGTGGGGGGGGGGGGGCTTGAAAATTAGTTACAATTTTATTTGTATTTTGTCCAGTCTAATAATTTCAGACGTTTATTTGAGGTATTTTAAAATGTTTGTAACTTTTCCACTTTTATAGTAGAAAAAATGCTCTGATCATAAACATCGATGCCGGATGTATGTTTTTGGAAGCGAATTGGATCTAGTTGATACTTTTAGGAGGTCGAAATTGAAAATTCTCAGTGCTTTCTAAAATAATTGGAGAAAAAAATGAAAATTTATTAAAATTGTTTGATAGCCAGCTTGGTTATACCGTCCTCGTTTGGATTGTATTTGATTAATTTAAATTTATTTTTCTATAAATATC
>NW_021777919.1:0-993 GCF_005508785.2 Acyrthosiphon pisum | reverse complement strand
TTATTTTTTTTTTATTTTTTTTTTTTGTGTCTGTCATCACTTTTAGGACAGTAAAAGTGCTTGGATTTTCTTCAACAGTACCTCTTCTGATAGGAAAGTGAATCTAGTTGGTACTTTGGGGGGGTCAAAAGTAAAATTTTTCCAATAGTTTTCAAAAGCGCTGTGAAAAACAAAAGAAAAATTAAGGAAAAACGGAAATTTTTACGCAAAATCTGTTTTCGAGAAAATTGATTTTGGTTTTTGGTGTAACTTTAAAACGAACGACTGTAGGTACATGAAATTTTCACTGGTTGTTTATATTTCCATTTTCTATACATGATAAAATTTTCAAAATATTTTGATTTGTCTTGAGCTGTTTACGGACAATTTCAGTTTTCAATTTAATTAGTTTTTTTTTCTATGAATGTCAATAAAACTTTATTTGTTGAGGAAAAATACTTGAAAATTTAATACAAGGCTCCTACTATATTGTTACAATGAAATTTGAAAAATATTAAAAATCCTTAGTCGAAGTTTTTTTTATTAGAATTTAAAGTTCAAAAATTGACAAAATTTGTAAAAATCACGAAAATTAACAAATTATTTTGAGTTAATAATTCGTAAAAATTTTTCTTTTTAGAACTAAGATTTTAAAATGTAATACAAGATTCCTTATAGGTTAATCTACCTTTATCAAAAAAAAAAAATGTCTATAAGAAACTCAAATTAAATTTTTATGAGCGTTTGAAATTCATATTTTTACAACATTTGATATTCACTCAATTTCTTACGTAACGATTTTCTTATTTTATTATAATTAAAAAACGAATGACTGTAGATACTTGAAAATTTCACTGAATGTTTATATTAGAATTTTCTATACATGATAAAAATTTGAAAATAACTTGACTCTTTTTGACCTGCTTACGGACATTGTCATTTTTCAATTTTTTCAATTTTTTTTTCAGATAAATATCAATAAAATTTTATTTGTTTGGTAAAAATGCGTGAAAA
>NW_021777918.1:0-936 GCF_005508785.2 Acyrthosiphon pisum | reverse complement strand
AAAAATTGGATACCGGTATATAATTTAAACCGAAACCGAAAAAAATTGGATACCGGTATTAAAGCTAAAACCGAAACCATAAAAAATTGGAAACCGGTGTTAAATTCAAAACCGAAATCTAAAAAAATTGGAAACTGTTTTTTTTTTTTCAATTGACGTGTTTTTAAATACTTGAATTCCATTAATACGCATAATTAATACTCATAATAAAATTGAGGCCATGATTAAAATGTTGATAACCATTTCATTATTCGCCAAATTATTAGTTGCTTTAAGTAATATAATGATATAAATTATAGTTTCTAGCAAATACTATATATGACAATAGGGGAGAAACAATGATAATTGTATAGATGATACAGGACCCTGAAAATACTCGAATGCGCTATATTTGTATCTTTCAAGTTTCAATCCTAGACCGTTCGTTACTTGCCCAGCTCTGGGGAATTATCTATGTGTCAAGATTTTTGGTACTAGTTGTCCCTTATTGTCTTATAAGTTATAACTCAATAATAATATAGTGTTTGTTTTTATAATTTATTATTATATCATAGTTATTTATTGGGCACCACATTACATTTGACATTTGACAACAACATTAGATTATTTGACGGACGACCGCGACGGCCCGTATATGTCTATTCATATTTTATTGAATAGTATAAAATTCTAAATAGTATAATGAATAATCCAACAATAAATACTAAGAAAATCATATAATTACTGAGAGCCAATTATTTATACGCATACAATACCAGGAAAAACTTAAAATAGCACGGGCTTTAAATTGGGCTTTTGATTTGCATGCATCTTTAGAGTTTAGATGAAGAACTTTTGGAGGCTATAATGGTTATAAGATGTAATGAACTATTTAAAAAATCATGTTAAAAATATATATAATTTAATAAATAAGGTGATTGAATAAAAATTAAAAAA
>NW_021777917.1:0-6151 GCF_005508785.2 Acyrthosiphon pisum | reverse complement strand
GTATATTTATTTGTTTTACCACTCCGCGGACCGTTCGTGGCAAGACTCGGAACGCCGCCGGTCTCGGTGTACCAATATATAGTAATAATATATGTGTTTAATTATGGTTTAGTAAGTAGGTAGGGTATTACACTTACCAAACTATAACTATAATACTGTAGGTGTATTAAAATGTACAAGGAAAAAATTGCAGAAAACAGTAACGTACGGTGTAAAAAATTCCTAGGCAATAATTCCCAATAGGATGCAATGATGTGTAGTCGATGTCATTTGTATAGTGCTTGTATGACATATGAATGGAATTATCGTACTGGAGAGGTATCCTATACATCGGATAGATAAAGATATGACACTATATTTAAATTATAATACCAACATTATAAATCAATTTAATACGTCAGAAATTCAGTCTTATGTTTCACATTAGTCCGTGTGGTGCCAAAATATTTTAGAAATATCTAAAAATTTTACCATTATCAATAATGGTCACAAACATTTAACATTAAAAAAAAAAAAGAAAATACATTTTACTTATATAATTATGTGTGCGATTCAACATAGATTTAAAACGAAAACATTTGGCACCTGGCGTTCTGTAAATTATACTTCATGGAATTTTCCAGCTTCTGTTGTTAATCACTTAGATAACAATACATTATCTACTGTTCATAAACAGTCATTCGCATCCAGCGGATTCTGCAAATGAGTAGACCGTCATATTTTCGGGGATTTGGAACCGATATTACTATTATTACTTATTCGGATTTAGGGGGATTTGATGGCTGGATGTATTTAGATGTTCAAAGTTCAAACATCCGAATAAAAAATCAAAATAAACATTAGGGTGTTAGTATAACCATTATTATCGCGATAATATGGGTTAATACGAGTGTTAGCGGTAGTCTAGTAAAAACTTAATTGGAAATTATTTTCACTCGTGAAATAATATTATTTAATTAAATAACATTGATAATTTATTATTATTATTATTATTATAGTACAAAATGTCCATTTAGATAGTTTTCTAGAACAAAAACAGTTTATTTCACTTAAAAGTTAAAACTTAAAACTTATTGTATAATGTATACCCGTCAGTATTTATTATTAAAACACTAACCACAAAATCGAATTAACCGTAAAATATACATTAGGTATACATATACAAAAAGACATATTATCATCATATGAAATGTTTAAAGTAAATAATGATATTTAAGTTTTTCGTGTTAACACGAATGTCGTATTTTTTTATATTTTTTAAAAAATCTACTGAGTTTTAATATAGCTGGTTTTGAGTTTTCTGATTTTTAAATGATTTGGAGGACGTTACGGATTACCCATTCGGGAAAAAAAATTCCTGCATGTTTTATTTTTAAATTAAATTTGTTTAAATGTAGGTACAGTATATTTTTACATTGAACATTTATTTTCTCATCCATTAGGATTTTCTTTCGATCTTTCGAGTATTTATATTCAATATTCATGCACTATTTGTCTGTTTAATATTACGCTTTGCTGTACGTATAATTTTAATGTAATACTATATCGTGTCAAATGTTATTAGTGATTACTATTATTACGAATATATTTGGTATCTGCAACTGCAGTAGCTGCTGCGATCGACCGAATGGCGTAAGTGATATTATTATTATTGTAACGTTATGTTTGTTATCATCGTAGTGAGAGATAAGATGACATAAAAAACATGACGAAATTGCACACCAAGCGCTACAGATAATCGTGCGACGGTAGAGACGCGGGCAGGTCGCGATCGTTTAGCCGCATTATAATATTATATCGATATCCGAAGGAGAACAAATTGTCTTGTGAATAAGGCTATTATTGTTATCTTTGAAACTCTCACAAACACTTACCTATATATATATTATACAATACGGCAAAAACGAGTTTACGCAAATCGGTCATAAATTATTAGGCAAGTGGTTTTAAAGCTACACGCACCAACAAATAATATAAACAATTATGGAAAACAATATCCCAGAATAAATTAGATTAAAAACAAGAATAAAAACAAAGCTTTTATCTTCCAAAAATGTAAAAGCGAGAATTCAATTTTATACTCAGAATTTTATTTATGAGATCTTTCGATCAACATCTGAAGAAAAATCAAGAGACCAAAAACATCACTTGGAAAATAGCAAGGTTAAAGAAACGTGGAACATATATTTAATATAAATAAATATATATTATTAAAAAAGGTGGGCAAGTGGATGCCGCTCTGCTGTACAGTAGGTTACAAGTGGGTTACTGTATAATGAATGTTATTAAATTCGAATTCAATGATATAATATCATTGTATAAGAAAAACGATTCTGAGCGAGATGGTATGTCAGTATAGATATATGACATATTATATACTTATCTATGGTATTAAAAAAAAATTGACCTATAATATAGGTACCTATAATAAATTCCAAATTAATCGTATCACCATATCCATTAGGTACTTATAACGCGTAATACATCAACACCAAACCGTGGTATTATCATAGATATACGAGTATAATAGTATACTTTAGAAGTTTCAAGTACCCACGAATAATATTATTATACAATCACAATAAAATAACTAAAATAGTTATTCCTGGTTTTTGAATATGTAATTTCGTCCAAATTTGAGCTTAAAATGACTATAAAAATAAACTGTGCTTATGTATTTTTTAGATTTTTTGGTAACAGAATTAACTACTTACGTGGAATCTTATTTTAAATTTTCAATCCTTAGATATAAAAGCTGAACATTTTATAAATTTTTAACTAGAGAATAATTATTAAATTTTAAATTTGATAAATGTAGTCAAAATTCGATCTTAAAATACTTATAAAAAAAAATTGTGCCTATTATAATTTAATATTTTTCAACTGCTATTGTAACAATATATCAGGAGCCTTGTATTAAATTTTTACACTTTTTGGCCAAACAGATAACATTTTATTGATATTCATAGAAAAAAAAATAAAAAAATTGAAAACTGACAATGTCCGTAAACAGCTCAAAAAGAGTCAAATTATTTTCAAAATTTTATCGTGTATAGAAAATGCTATACACAATACAGTCTAAAAAGGAGTTATTACCTATACATGAACAAGGAATATCAAGCATGAATGGTTAAATAATAAAGTAAATAAGTTTTAATTGTTATAAGAATTCAGAACAATAATAGCTTCAAATTAAAATATAGTTAACAATGGTTATTTTGTCAATTGTATACCATAATAAGAAATAATTTTAGTTGGATCATTGGTAGTTTGGTGGTATATATTATAATGGTATATAATATCGTGTACATGGATAATCATTAAATTTGTTAGTTACTGTGCCATAATATTATAATACAAATTGCAATTCGGATTAACTACATCTGTATTCTGTAAATCCTTTTAATAAAATCCCTTTCTTATTGTTATTCTAAAAATTACGATCATATACTTTAAATTTAACAAACTTCATAGGTAAGCTACTTGATTTAACAAATTATTCAGTTTCCCAAAGACGTTTTATTTCAATGGTAAATGAGAAGCATTCAACTTGATTGCCATTTTTTCCAAATAAATATCTAACATTAAATTTAAAAGTTCTTTAAAAAAATGGTATTTGACTTATTGTATCTATTTTAACTATCGTTCGATATACCTATTATAACCTTTGAGGTGTATATATTATTTTATTCCTTAAAAAAATTTTGGTGAAAAACTTTTATTTAAAAAAAAAATGACTGGGTGATACTGTGTTATCTTTATCGTAATTTATTTCAAAAGCTTTTTTAAAATTTAAGAAACTCTGCTCCAAGAAATTTCTTAAGAGTTTAGTATGCTTGAGGTGAATTATATACGTACATATTATTTTTCTGATTACCAATTTTATCTTTTATTGCCATATTACCACTAAACTATAACAATGCATGTATACCTGCTTGTATAATTTATTACAACAATTTTAGTAAATAAATGATTATAACTATAATAATTATGCATATTTCAATCTTTGTAGTGCGTCACATTTCTTAAGCCATTCTAATATTTTATAACTAAAGTCTATATAATATAAAGACGTATACCTAGGTCATAGGTATATCGTATTTTATAAATCATAAATATCATATAATATAGGTATTTAAATATTTTAGATTCTAAGCAATTTCGGGGGCGATGAATGTCTTGATTTTACAAAGATGTGTTTTTATTTTTTTTATTTGTATGTCAGTGTAGGTACCGATAACCAGGTAGTCAAAACAATGTATGGATTATTAAATTTAGTATTTTTTATGGTGAGGCAGTAAATCTAGTTTGTGAATTCAAGAAGTCAAATTTAAAATTCCCAGTAGTTTTCGTAATGGTAAAAATAATTAATGAATAACTGTTCATTTTAAGAAAAACCACTTTTTGAAAAAATTGATTTTTTGCTGGGTTAATCACCTTGAAAATTGAATGAATGGTACCTTATAAGTTGTTGTAAGTCTAATTAAAAAAAAAAAAAAATTGAGCATAAATTCAAAAATGTTTTTTATGAGTGTCTAAATTTATATTTCATATTTTATTTTTATCCAACAATACACGATAAGCCTAATTTTTCCTTCATTATTATTATTTTTGTTTTATGTTGAATTATTATCGTATTTTTTTTTACCTTCGAAATTTCTTGTTGCAATTATTTTACATCACAACTGCACAAGACTGTAATATTTTCCTAAGTTCCTAACATTATCGAAATCGGTTCGGTGGATCTTGAGTTATAAAATGTATTTAAAATGTACAATCATTTTTATATATATAGATATATTTATATAGAAATATGTATAGAAATCAAGAACAACTACTACTAGTTCATGATAGAAATGTAAAAGATATTATAAGAAGCGCCCCTTTGAGGACTCAGAATTTGGCGACTCAGGGCAATTGCCCCCGTCCTCCCCTTAATACGTCACTGGCGGCAATAACCAAATACGTCCGGACGTAACTGGTTCTTGTACCAAATGAATATAATATTAAAGTTTTATTATTTTATTCGGCGCAATAACAAGGTTTTATTTGTTAAGTTTGTATTTGTATTATCTTAATAGTTAATATAATACGTAATATTATAAATATTAATATAATAAATATTAATTAAATATTATTGTATATCACTGAGCCACCTGTTACCAACATCATACTACTTTGGGTTCATAATAACTTATCAAATAATAATTAATAGTAATACAATATTATTATTTAATATTTATTATGATCATTCATTATAATATTTTATACTTGACAAGACTTGTAGTCTAGGTATTGTTAATTTTAGATTCTGATCGGAGCGAGGAAGCTAGTGGTTGCACAATGGTGTTTATTATAATTTTTTTTATTCTCTATACAAAATTTCTACCATAAGGAGTGCTTCGATTTCTAATATAGTACCTTACCTTTTGGCAAATTGGTTCAAGATGATACTTTAGAAAGGTCAATTTTCGATTTTCTTAATAGTTACTTAATGCCACGGGAAAAACTTCCGACAAATTACAAAAATCCACTAAAAATAGATTTTAATTTCTAACGCTTTGTCTATCACCATAGCAACGGAAAACAATTTTAATATTATAATATTAATTCAACTTAAAGGCTATAATAAACAATAACAATATAAAAAATCCAGACGGACAAACCGTCTCCGCTCGGAATCGTTTTTCTTTTACAATGATAATTATATCATAGAGTTAAAGTTTAATACAATCCATTATACATTGACCCACTTATAACCTACTGTACAGCAGAGTGACATCCACTTTCCTGCTATTTTATATTTTTTGTTTTTTTTTTTTTTTTTTTAATGTTGTTATATTTATTAAGTCTGGTCCTATTTAACATACATACTAATAATAAAGGAATTATTGACTTGAATAAAATGGTTTGTTAGTTTGCTGCAATAATAACCCGTTATGTTCAAAAACAAAATTGGACGTAACTGGTTATTGCAATCATTGAAAATATAATTATCACAGTTTTTTAGTTTTTTATAAATATTATGAAGAATATAAAATTTAAAACAAAGACAATTTTGTACCTGATTCTTACAAAATTAATAACACCACTTTTAAATTTTATGGTTCATTTCCCAATTGTATAGGTAGTTTTTTTTATGTTTGCTGAA
>NW_021777916.1:0-881 GCF_005508785.2 Acyrthosiphon pisum | reverse complement strand
TTTACTTCTAAGAACAAACATTTTAGAGACATTTTACTGAAAAACTATATTCGTCCAAATTTTGAATTAGATAGGTACAACAGTATTTTCAAAATTATATCCACTTAAGTTTCTATATGCATATAATATACTGTAAAAAGGTGGATTTTCATTTGAAAAAAAGTGATTTTTATGTGTGTACAGAACCTCCTCAGGTGGTACAAGACAATAATTCAAGAATCGAAAAACATTGTCTTTAAGTAGGTAAATTTAATGATTCGAAAAATTCCATTTCGACTAACTGCATCGTCAAAGAAAAAAAGGGGGTTAGCATACTTGGTGAATCACCAGGTATATGGTATAATATTGTACGCGTGTACGCAGATTTCAAATGCAGTGAACTTGCCACGTATTTTTAATTTTTCGATATTAAATAATAGTGTTATGATTTAAATTTTTTTTGTTTTCTGGCTCAAATTAGTGAGCTTGACGACCTATTTAGTTAAGCCTTAAACAAATTATCGAAAAACGCCATCATTTGTTTATTTACCGTAGGTAAGTTATCGTATAATTGTCGCAACGATGTGTGTTATATTTGTATTGTTTTACTTAACATTTATCACGGTGTGCAAGCTCGCGGAGGCGGTTATGAGAAAAGTCCAACTGGAAAATCTCCAAAACGGCGACTGCCGGTACAAATCGGAGGACGCACCGGTTGGTCAACCGACTTCGTAATGATAATATCATGATAATTTATGTTATTTTCGTTGTGTTCAGCTCCAGACTTCGGCCAGACCATCGCGAAAGGACAAGTTTGCTCAGGCAAACATTCGGGGACCTTGTCTCCCCCGCCGTCACGGCCGGGTGATGTCCTCGACGTCACGGCCGAATAACGGAAGAGA
>NW_021777915.1:0-1167 GCF_005508785.2 Acyrthosiphon pisum | reverse complement strand
TATTTGTCATTTTTGACTTTAAATGTTTATAAAAAAAACTGTGACTAACGATTTTTAATATTTTTCATCTGCCTTTGAAACAATATACTAGGAGCCTTCTATTAAATTTTCAAGCTTTTTTATCCAACAAATAAAATTTTATTGATATTTTTAGAAAAAAAACTAAAAAAAAATGGAAAATGAAAATGTCCGTAAAGAGCTCAAAATAAATCAAAATATTTTGAAAATGTTATGGTGTATAGAAAATGCTAAGATAAACATTCAGTCAAAATTTCATATATCTACGGTCATTTGTTTTAAAGTTACACCAAAAACCAAAATCGATTTTCTCGAAAACAGATTTTGCATAAAAATTCCCGTTTTTCCTTAATTTTTCTTTTGTTTTTCACGGCGCGTTTGAAAACTATTGGAAAAATTTTACTTTTGACCCCCCAAAGTACCAACTAGATTCACTTTCCTATCAGAAAAGGTACTGTTGAAGAAAATCCAAGCACTTTTACTGTCCTAAAACGTGATGACAGACACAAAAAAAAATAAAAAAAAAAATAAAAAAAAAAATAAAAAAATAAAAAAAAAAATAAAAAAAAAAACACACATCATTGTAAAATCAATACATTCATCGTTCCACTCAGAATCTATAACACTTATACTCAACTTATATTTTCAAATATTTTTATATGCAAATTAACAATATACTATAAAATAATGGTTACTTTTCGGTTAATATGTTTTTGATATTAATGTTACATAATTAATTCATACAGTAGTACACTGACCTTAAAAAATTACTTTATTTAATTTTTATAAGTTGACATTTTAAGTTTTTTACATAATATAATTATCTATATGGATATAATATAAATTAATTAATAAATAGACTATTGATAAATAACTATATTTAATTGACATCCACAGCTATTGAGTAACGCACCTAACTTAGACATAGGCTCGATTATGTGGTTAAATAGTAAATATATAACATACTATGTAGTATTTACTTGATATATTACAGTTTATATAAATTTAGTGTAGCATACAAATACTGCTACAGATTCTAAATAATACAATATTAATAAACAAAATACAACTTTATGTACCTATATTTAATTAATGTCTGACAATTAAATTGTATAATGATATGTGACTATAGTACTACCCGATTTAACT
>NW_021777914.1:0-790 GCF_005508785.2 Acyrthosiphon pisum | reverse complement strand
CATTGGAATTAAACATAGATAATAATATTGAAAACCATGCATCATTATTGTGAAGTTAAGATGTTAAACTATACATTATAACTGCCAGGACTTAAAAACTAAAGTGTAATGTATAATATTTCTATATTTAAATAAAAAAAAAACGGGATAACTATAATAACGACGAGCTATATGCAGTGGTCGAAGTGGGGGGGGATACGGGGGGATGGCATCCCTATACTTTTTTGAACTTACATTTTTCATCCCTCTACTTATTTTGTGCAGAATAACACATCCCTCCTAAGACTTGTGTTTTAAAATTAAATACTTACTATCATTTTTATATTTATATATATGAAAGTTTTTTATTTATTCGGTGAAAATAATATTGTTTTGTAATATTGAGGCCCGGCCTTATCGTGTTGTTTAGTATAGGCAATTCACCTATACTAAAAATGATAAGCGTTGATCACAAATGTTAAGTCATATTATCTGCCCGTATATCACAGAAAAATAACTTAGATCATCTAAGAAAATATCTAAGAAAATAATAATATTGATGATAATAGGTAGGGACGTAGTAACTAGTGATATGCTAAAATATCTAAACGTAATCTCTGACAATATCTTGTTGATAACTAATAAGTAGATGTGCAATATGTGAGTTGATCAATTTCTAAATTTAGCCCATGGATAGAATACTGTTTATGAGTGTTATGACCACAATAAAACATATTGTATACTTTAAATTTTAATAATATAAATATTTGTTACTCGTGATAAAAAGTTACTCCTTGAGTTTTTTTATATA
>NW_021777913.1:0-1294 GCF_005508785.2 Acyrthosiphon pisum | reverse complement strand
AAATTATATTTGTCCTAGTTGCGTCCGTGGTTTTTCACGACACATCCGAGTTGCGTCCGGGGTTTTCTCGCAACATGTACGAATTGCGTCCACAGGTTAATAAACTCATATAGATAATCTCAATCGACACATTCGAAATGCGTCCGCGGTTTTCTCGCTACATGTATGAATTGCGTCCACAGGTTAATAAACTCATATAGATGATCTCAATTATCGATATCTGTAAATACTACCTTACAATTTAGTGTTGGAAATTAGTCACATCAGTCACACTTCCACATTCTAGGTTCGACAAATTATCGTATTTTTATATATTTTTATTTATACAATGGAAGATCTTGAAATAATTAAAATGGTTAGTGAAAAAAATAAATTATTATATTGTATTAATGGATACAAATTTTCTTTTCAAACATTTTTAAATGATAATGCTCAGAGGTGGCCTTGTTCAAAACGCTTATGCAAGTGTTATTTTAAAATGAACGAAAATGACGAAATAATTTTTAGTGCTTTAAATCATGAACATGACAAAGACGATGAAAAATTTTTAAATCGTCAAAAACTCAATAACAAACTGAAACGTAAAGCTCTCGATGGCCCATGTGAAAAGCCATGCAAAATTCTACAACGGGAGTTGCGTGAAAGAGATGTAAATACATTGACTACCACAGTATTAGGAAAAATATGCATTATGCTCGGTCGAGCATGATTCCAAAATTGCCTAAAAATTTGGGCGAGATAAAAACTAATAAGGATGACATTTTTTTATTAATAAATAAAACTGAAAAAAATATTGTAGCATTTTCAACGACGACAAATTTAAAATTTTTAAGTGAGTGTAAAGCTTTATATATCGATGGCACATTTAAAAATGCCCTAAACTTTTCTATCAATTATTTATTATTCATGGTGCTAAATATACTACCTACACTCCTTTAGAATTTTTTTTACTAACGGGCAAGTCTATATCAACATATAAAGATGTGTTTTATAGTTTCTTAGAAAAAATGAACGATTTGAATTTAAATTTTGCACCAAATATAATTTATGCCGACTTTGAACAGCTATACACTCAGCAGTTTCGGATATTTTTCCTGATGTTATACGCAAAGGCTGTAGATTTCACCTAGGACAATCAATCTGGAGAAAAATTCAAAGTCTTGGTGTGTCTACAGTTTTTAAAAAATAAATCTGAAGTTTTTCAAGCCATTCAAAATTGTTCAACTTGTTATGATATATTTTGTTGTGATAAACTGAAAAGTGTAACTGATTACTGATCCATCCATTTTTACAT
>NW_021777912.1:0-1101 GCF_005508785.2 Acyrthosiphon pisum | reverse complement strand
TTACAAGAGACCATGTTCCGTTTGTTCAAGAAATTCCATTCATTGTTCATAGCTTTCCATCCATTTTTCTGAATTTTGTGACTCCACAGCTTCCTTGAAATTCACTGGATCGGATTCGACTACAAAAAATGCTGAATTATCATAACGTAATGGTTTCTTTATATTAATTCTGTCTCGCAAGTTGTACACGTTGACATTTGACCCATTTCCGTGTTCATGTTCTTGATTTTCTTTGTCATCTACACTTCCAAATTCATTTTCTATGACTTCGTCTCCTTCTGGTTTATTGCTGTGTTCTAATGAGCTGTCATTGTGTAAGCTAAGAACATCAATGTTGTTACTATCATTTAAATTATTAGAACATTCTACAAGTTGGTCATTTACAACATTTTCATCCTTGAAAATTACGTCTCTACTAAGTGACACCTCGTTATTTTCTTTATACCAAATACGATACCCTTTTGAAGTTTCTGAATATCCAACAAAGTATCCTTTTCGACTTTTCGCATCCCACTTCCTTCGTCGTTGTTTTGGAACTAAACTATATGCATTTTTTCCAAATTCTACAAACTTTTCTATTTTAGGGAGTTTATCAAAACATAACTCGTATGGAGTTTTACATACTTTCCCTGAAATACAAGTATAATTTAATGAGAACACTACTGTATTGACTGCTTCTGCCCACAGTGATTTTGGAAAATTCTTGGCATATATAATTGTTGTGGCTGCCTTACAAATAGTCCTCATTGAACGTTCAGCTTTTCCATTTTGTTCAGGAGTATAACGTACACTTGTTTCATGCTCTATACCAAGATGATTAAGAATTGATTGAACTTCGGAATTCTTATACTCTAATCCACAGTCACTTCTAATAGTTTTAATAACATTTTTTGTTTGAGTTGTAACCATACTCAGAAAACAATTAAGTTTTCTTTAACCTCAGATTTATGTTTATAAAATAGACATAAGTATATTTAGAATAATCATCTTTAAATATAATGAAATATCTTTTACCTCCTAGTGAATTCTCTTCCATGGGGGTCCACATACGTCGCTGTGTATTATTTGCCCTGGTTCAGTAGTTATTGTTTCGCTCAGAGT
>NW_021777911.1:0-1900 GCF_005508785.2 Acyrthosiphon pisum | reverse complement strand
GGGGGATAATATCAAAAATGTGGGCAGGTCGATATCAAGTAGACTTAACGAAAAATTCAAATCTCTTTTTAGAATTCTTGTCGCATCATTAGATCAATTGGTATGTTTGACAAAGGACCAGTCTAGAATCCTATGTCGCGTCTGTGTTAGACAAAAACAGAATCCCCTTAACATGTATTTATTTTGCTGTATTGATGTTGTGTGTTAAATGTGTGTTATAGTTAATAGGTACTTAGTAGCCATACGATAAATAAAAATAAATAAATCTTTTAGTTTGAGTACTAAAGCGGGAACACTTAAGTACTAACTCAACATATTATATTATACATAAAATTAAATCTACACACTGTGCTAAGAATTTTTTTTAGGCTCAGCAATAATTCTGTGAATGAAATAGGTATGTAAATTTGGCAAGCGATTTCACAGCTCTTTTTGACTGGTAGATAAGGGTTGAAAAGATGTTATTCTTTTAAAAAAAATGTATAACAAAACAATGCAAATTTCGATCCAAACAAATTTTTAAAAAAATCTATGCGTGTATAACTAAATATGCAGTGATAAAAATAATAAAATTAAAATTGTCTTCCGTAATATTTTATGAAAAGTAAAAGCTTATTGCACTAATAAATAAAAATTATTTTTTGCCTAGCTAATTAGTAAATACTAAATAATATGGATAAGTTTTTCTTATATAAATATAATTCAACATAAAAGAATAATATTTTATACCTAGTACCTACAGTTATAATGTCCAATTAAATCTTACACGTTTTTTTAATTTTTTGAACTTTAACCGACATTGGTGGAATACTTATCTTAATATTTGCCATATCTACCGTTTGTAAAAGCCCAAACTACAATAATCATTCTGAGTTGTACATTTTTACCGTATAACTTTATATATCATAGATAAAGATATAATATGTATACCTATATCAAGATCAATTGGAAATATAGAAATCTTAAACATGCTACTACCACTTAAATTACTAATTATTAGTAACTAATACACAAAGAATATTTCACAATATTTAGACTATAATTATACTTATGCAGTTATTATTATAATAATAATTATTATTATTATTATTATTATACTACCTATATAGTAGTATATTATACTGAATATTACTAAATGTTGATTAACTGAATTTTGCAGTTAATAAAATTGAACGTGTAATACAAGGTTCTTCGTAATAGACTGTAGTACTTATAGTAATAAATTAAGAAATATCACAAATACATAAGCACAATTTTATTGGCGTATAATAAAGCATTTGATTTCAAATTTTGAAATAATTTTGTCAACGTTACGAAAATTGTTTATTTATATTATATATAGTTATAATTCCATTTATTCCACTAAGGCTTGAAAATGTAATTCAACATTTAGTTCTTCATAGCTTCTTCTTATACTTTTTACAGTATTTTGAAAATATTGAAAATACATATGTATACATACATTTATTTTAGATTCTGAGTGGAACGATGAATGTATTGATTTTACAATGATGTGTGTTTTTTTATTTTTTTATTTTTTTTGTGTCTGTGTACACGATAAGTAGTCGAAATAATACTACGATTTTCAACTTCAGTATCTTGTTCGATCAGAAAGTGAATATCGTTGGTGCATTGAGGAGGTCAAAATTTAAATTTCCCAGTGGTTTTCAAAAGCGCCGGGAAAAACAAAAGAAATTTGGATTCCATTAAAGAAAAACGGGAATTTTTACGCAAAATCGATTTTTCACAAAATTGAATTTGGGTTTTTGGTGTAACTTTAAAAAAAATTTACCGTAGATACATGAAATTTTGACTGATGTTTATCTTAGCATCTTCTATACACCATAACATTTTCAAATATTTTGATGTATTTTGAGCTCTTTACCGACATTTTTATTTT
>NW_021777909.1:0-752 GCF_005508785.2 Acyrthosiphon pisum | reverse complement strand
TAGAAAATGTTGTATACAGTATAAAAAAATAAAAATAAACACCATTGTAAAACCACTAGCTTCATCGCTCCGCTCAGAATTCTAATATAGTTATGTTCTAACTTTGATAAAAATATTTCTTAAAATACATTACTTCATTCAGTGTCGATCTTAGATAACTTTTCAACCTTTTTGAGGTTGAAAAAGATCCCTCTGGAGTGGCTGTAGATACTGGCAATGAAAAAAACTTCAAAATATTTGAATTAAAAAATGAACTCGATATTTTTCAACAATTTTCAGTACCAAACTGATAACAAAAAAAAATCACTATATTAATTGAAAATGTTGAAAACTGAAGGTTCTAAAATTTTGTACAAAATCCTTCGTATCGTGTAATAAAATGTGTTTTTCTTAATCATGTAAAAACACAACATTTAACACGAGTCAAGGGGGGGGGTCCGGACCCCATGGACCCCCCCTAAATACGCCACTGTGTGATACACGATTTTCGAGTAGGTACCTATAGGTATTATCGTGGGCAAGCTTCGTCGGGACGGGCTCGTGGTCATTTTTGTAAACGTATTTTCCCCCAAAGGACGGTGGTGGTTTGTACGAGAATAGAAGACTCTGATTGAAGCTCGGATTAATATCTCTATTATAGGTGAGGTGGGTTGGACCAGGTAACTGAACTTGGTTGTGGGCCATCGAAGAATAGTTCTGCGATACTTTTTGTGTTTGAAAATTATAGTATTGACCACGCATAGCTTTAAAAT
>NW_021777908.1:0-751 GCF_005508785.2 Acyrthosiphon pisum | reverse complement strand
AAAAATTAAACACCGCTCCGCCGCCACAGTCCGCCCGGCCCGTTCCGTCGATTCCCTATAGCGCGACCAATCGCGTACTTCGCCGCCGCGGCGGCGGTCGGTTTTAAAACGTTTTTCGAAAAATGTTATACTTTTTACGCCGTTTTTCGCCTTTTCTCACTTTTTCACATCGTAGTTCGTTTGTTTTCAATGCCGCCGATTTGTGGTTTGGTTCGGTCCATAGCCTTCGTAATAGCCTTTTGCTTTTTCGTTTCTCCGTTAGTGCTTTATTCGCTAAGTTTAAGTGTATTTCTTTTGAAACCCGTGGATATGCGGTTTGTACGCAAATTCGATTCATACCAAATGTTCACGAACTGTCAGTCGGTCTAGGTTAGTCATATCGGTTAACGTAAACACAATTTTGTGGTTTGATTGAAATAAATATATTATTCAAACATAGGTACATGATAATAATAATGGTTCATATCATTCAATAAATTACACTTAAATTTTAAACAATGTGTAGATATATTGAATTATATACGATTGTATCGATATAACATATCGAATATATTGGTTTACGTCGCTCCGTATACACACAGCGTCACAGCTTAAGTAATGAAGTTTTGACAAGTGTTCGCAACATATACTGTGTCTCGGTAGGTTAGGCGTATGTTCCCCAAATGTAGGTAGCTAGGTAGGTCCGAGTTCGAATCCGTTGTACGCTCTGTCGGGCGGCGACTGCTCTGTGCCGTATGATATACACGGCCGC
>NW_021777907.1:0-1294 GCF_005508785.2 Acyrthosiphon pisum | reverse complement strand
GGAATTAGTTAAAGTTTTAAAGCCAATAGCACAGGCATTAGACTATTTACAAGCTGAAAAAAACTGTTTTTACGGTCAACTAATACCAACTTTGATTTCTTTAAAACTTCGTCTTGAAGAATTAAAAAATCAAAAGTTACGCTATTTATTTAATCTGATTTCTCCTTTATGTAATAAATTGCATGATAGATTTAAAAATTATTTTAATTTATCACATGAAGCTGATGATGCTATTTTGGCTACGTGTTTTCATCCATTATTTAAAATGCGATGGATTCCGATAGGTCTAACTGAAGCTGATAAAGAAAGAATACAGTTGCTATGTATAAATGCTGCTAAAAAAATAAATATACCCAATAATGAAATTTCTACTTCCGATATATCCGACGACGAGGGCAGTTTTTTAATATGCATGTCACCAAACCGTAGTAACGCTTTAACAGATTCCTCAACAAGTATTGAATTACAGATATTGCAATTTTTTAATGACAAAAATAAAAGTTTAACATGTTTAAACAATTATCCTGTTGTTAAACAATTATTTATTAATTATAATACTAATATTTGTTCGTCAGCACCGGTAGAGAGATTGTTTTCATTTGCTGGCTTTATAATGGCACCTACTCGTTCCCGGTTGTCTGACGAACAATTCGAAAAACTTGTTTTTTTAAAAGGTAATCAAAATTACGGGATTATCTAATTTTTCTATGTACCTATATTTTTCTAATATTTTTTGGTTTTTTTGATTTAATTTATACACTTATTTATATAATAATATTAATAACTAATAAAATTGTAATAACATTTTTAAATGTAATTGGTAATTGTAAGTAATTCAATTATGTAATTTGTAATTTGTAATTTAATGTTCTACAATCATGTAATTAGTAATTTGTAATTAATTACTAGTATTTTGAGTAATTTGTAATTTGTAATTAATTACTTTTTTTTTGATAATTTGCCCATCCCTGGTGTCGACCACGTTTTTTTCTGTTTTTCATCATCGTATTTACGAAATACAGCCATCGCCTCACTGGCATTGAGTTCCGTACTCTACTCGGCTTCGTAATATCTGATATAATAAAACGACCACGGCAATCGCCACGCCGTTACTAGTATACTTGCACTTATAATTCAGTTCTCTTAGGCGGGCTGCACACTGAAGAAACTTGTTTTAGAAACCAATTTAAGAAATAAATTTAATGAAACTAGTTTTATGAAACTAATTTCTTATTTGCGTACACTGGTGAAATTAAAGTGTGAGAAACTAATGTATAGTTTCGACAATGTCGTC
>NW_021777906.1:0-1291 GCF_005508785.2 Acyrthosiphon pisum | reverse complement strand
GAATTTCTTATAGACATTTTTTTTTTTGATAAAGGTAGAATAACCTATAAGGAATCTTGTATTACATTTTAAAATCTTAGTTCTAAAAAGAAAAATTTTTACGAATTATTAACTCAAAATAATTTGCAAATTTTCGTGATTTTTCCATATTTTGTCAATTTTTGAACTTTAAATGCTAATAAAAAAAAACTGTGACTAAGGATTTTTAATATTTTTCAAATGTCATTGTAATAATATAGTATAATATAGTAAAACAAATAATGTTTTATTGACATTCATAGAAATAAAAATTAATTAAATTGGAAACTGAAATTGTCCGTAAACAGCTCAAAAGAAATTAAAATATTTTGAAAATTTTATCATATATAGAAAATGGAAATATAAACAACCAGTGAAAATTTCATGTATCTGCAGTCATTCGTTTTAATGTTACACCAAAAACCAAAATCAATTTTCTCGAAAACAGATTTTGCGTAAAAATTCCCGTTTTTCCTTAATTTTTCTTTTGTTTTTCACGGCGCTTTTGAAAACTATTGGAAAAATGACCCCCCAAAGTACCAACTAGATTCACTTTCCTCTCAGAAAAGGTACTGTTGTAGAAAATCCAAGCACTTTTACTGTCCTAAAATGTGATGACACACACAAAAATAAAAAAAAAAATAAAAAAAAAAGGTGGGTAAGTGGATTTCGCTCTGCTGTACAGTAGGTTACAAGTGGGTCACTGTATAATGGACAGTATTAAATTTGAATTCAATGATATAATATCACTGTATAAGAAAAACGATTCTGAGCGGAGACGGTATATCAGTCTATGTATTAGACATATATATACTTATCTATGGTATTAAAAAAAAATTGACCTATAATAGGTACCTATAATAAATTCCAAATTAATCATATCATAATATCTATTAGGTACTTATAAGTTATAACGCGTTATACATCAACAAAAAACCGTGGTAAAATCATAGATATATAATAGTATACTTTAGAAGTTTCAAGTACCCACGAATAATATTATACAATCACAACAAAATAACTTAAATAGTTATCCTAGGTTTTTAATATGTAATTTCGTCCAAATTTGTACTTAAAATGACTATAAAAATAAACTGTGTAAATGTATTTTTTAGATTTTTTGGTAACAGAATTAATTACTTACGTGGAATCTTGTTTTAAATTTTTAATTCTTAGATACAAAAATTGAACATTTTATAAATTTTTAACTACAAAATAATTTTTCAAATTAAGATTTGATAAATTTTGTCAAAATTTGATCTTTAAATGCATA
>NW_021777905.1:0-1109 GCF_005508785.2 Acyrthosiphon pisum | reverse complement strand
AAAAAAAAAACTGTGACTAACGATTTTAATATTTTCATCTGCCTTGAAACAATATACTAGGAGCCTTTTATTAAATTTTCAAGCTTTTTTATCCAACAAATAAAATTGTATTGATATTTTTAGAAAAAAAACTAAAAAAATTGGAAAATGAAAATGTCTCTAAACAGTTCAAAATAAATCAAAATATTTTGAAAATTTTATCGTGTATAGAAAATGGAAATTTCAACAACTATTGAAAATTTCATGTATCTACGGTCATTTGTTTTAATGTTACACCAAAAACCAAAATCGATTTTCTCGAAAACAAATTTTGCGTAAAAATTCCCGTTTTTCCTTAATTTTTCTTTTGTTTTTCCTGGCGCTTTTGAAAACTACTGGGAAATTTAAATTTTGACCTCCCCAATGCACCAACGATATTCACTTTCTGATCGAACAAGATACTGAAGTTGAAAATTGTAGCATTATTTCGACTACCTATCGTGTACACAGACACAAAAAAAAAAAAAATAAAAAAAAAAAAAAAAAACACACATCATTGTAAAATCAATACATTCATCGTTCCACTCAGAATCTAAAAATTAAAAGTTGCACAAGCATTATATGTGTGACCCGAAGGTAATTAAGATGAACTCAACTAAGTCAAGTAACTTTTATTCTCTGTATTAACTTTAAGCTTTTGAAGTTAAATATTTTGTTTATAAAGTATAAATTCCAGCTTAATTTTATTGACGTTGAATCTAGGTACTTAATTAAACCAAATATATTTTTAGTTAACTTGCCTACCTTTGTCAAAAACTTTACTTATCGTTTTTTATCTGTTGTTATGTCAACAGATAGTCACATGACCAGGAAAACACCTGCCAGTTACTCCGACGGTGTATACATGATGTCCGGCCAAGACCGACCAAGCCCTAGAAAATTAAGCTCGTTGTTCATGAAAGGATCAGAAGGTCTGTCGTCACTGAAGAACAGGACTGCGATCTTAGCGTTTTTCGGTACGCATAATACAAGACTATAAAACAAATGCCGGAAACGATAACAATTTCATAAAAATTAATTGTTTATCATGTTGATAATCGGCACAGGTCAAGTCGTGAGTTCCGAAATCG
>NW_021777904.1:0-801 GCF_005508785.2 Acyrthosiphon pisum | reverse complement strand
ACTTGGCTTCAAAAACCCATACACAGTAGAATACAGACCATAGAGTCGGGCATCTAGTACAGTATTATAATAGATCTGTGTTTACCGGTTACTTATATTGTGTTGACTGTAGTTAACCGTGTCAATCGTTTATCGTTTACCGATATATTATCTGTTATTGATTTCAATAGTTTTTTGAACCGTTTAACGTTATACTCGTAACGCTGTAAAAACGTTTTGAAATCCTGGCTTAAACTTCTATAGCTACCTATAGGTACAGGTACCCCAAAATAATAATTATTATTATAAATTAGGTACATTAGATCGATCAAAACGGTAAATATTCGTTATGAACGTTTAGATTTTTGATTATTATTTATATTAAAATCTGTATTATGTGTTTTTAGATATACCTAAACCTATATCTAAGTACCTACACTTTTATTCGACGACTGAGAGTTGAGACACACACATACGAGAATTATATTTCCTCGATTTACCTTCCATTAAAGTCTACAGATATAATATTATTATAGGATATTAGAAATATTATGCTCATATAATATTACGACGATCATCAATACGATTTTTAGTGTTTTTTATTTACTCCGATTTGGCGGTAACGTTGACCGTGGTTATAACTGATAAAAGTAACTAATTGTCAGTGCTTGAAACCGATTGAAATAATTTCGGTTTCGGTTTTGAAATTGTATGATTTCGGTTTCAATTTAGCAATACCGGTATTAAGAAATGTCGTTTTATATAACAATTAGTAATTGTTATATAAAACGAAATTTTTACATTTACGTATCATAATGAATA
>NW_021777903.1:0-857 GCF_005508785.2 Acyrthosiphon pisum | reverse complement strand
AAAATCGTTAGACACAGTTTTTTTTTTATAAGCATTTAAAGTTCAAAAAATGACAAAATATGGAAAAATCACGAAAATTTGCAAATTATTTCGAGTTAGAAATTCATAAAAATTTTTCTTTTTAAATCTAAGATATGAAAATGTAATACAAGATTCCTTATAAAATTATCTACCTTTATCAAACAAAAAATATCTATAAGAAAGTCAAATTAAATTTTTATGATCGTTTGAAATTCAAATTTTTACAACACTGGATATTCACTCGATTTCTCATGTAGCGATTTCCTTATTTTGTTGTAGTTCAAAAACTAATAACTGCAGATACATGAAAATTTTACTGAATGTTTATAATAGCATTTCCTATACACCATACAATTTTGAAAATATTTTGACTCTTTTTGAGCTGTTTACGGACATTTTCAGTTTTAAATTTTTTTAGTTTTTTTTTTCTATAAATATCAATAAAGTTTTATCTGTTGGGCCAAAAAGTGTATACATTTAATACAAAGCTCCTGATATATTGTTACAATATCAGTTGAAAAATATTAAAAAAACATAGGCACAATTTTTTTTTATAAGCATTTAAAGATCAAATTTTGACAAAATGTATCAAATTTTAATTTGAAAAATTATTTTATAGTTAAAAATTTATAAAAGTTCAATATTTGTATCTAAGAATTAAAAATTTAAAACAAGATTCCACGTAAGTAATTAATTCTGTTACCAAAAAATCTAAAAAATATATTTACACAGTTTATTTTTATAGTCATTTTAAGTACAAATTTGGACGAAATTACATATTAAAAACCTAGGATAACCAATTTAGTTATTTTGTTGTGATTGTATAATATTATTCG
>NW_021777902.1:0-1609 GCF_005508785.2 Acyrthosiphon pisum | reverse complement strand
TTTTTGGAACGAAGTTCTTTATGGGTCGTTAGGTGGATGGGAGTCGCTGGAAAAAAATCGCAACACCGAAAAGTGTAACAATGAAAAACGCAACATCAGTGTTTCCAGGTTTGGAAAGAGGGATGATCGTACCGCGTCTTCAAAATTATCGTATGTCCCCCACTAGGATCGTACCATCTGGCAACACTGCGGTTCCATTCGCGTAGGCTACCCAACATCGGTCGTCACGCGCGTAGAGGTGACCGTCGGGCGGAGTGGGGGGGGGACCCATTAAACGAGTAATTATTTTTGACGAAGCATAACTTAGCCGGTATTCGACTTAGAGACCCCGGACCAATAGGCATCTCAATTTCTTAGGCCCCAGATGAATTTTCAACATTAGGGAACCAAAGCCCCCACCCCCCCACATTTTGAGTTGAGTGTAACTCGGCCGGAATTCAAGTTAAAGACCTCGGACCAAGGGGAACCCATTCTTATTATGAAGACTACCGTTTTCCGCTTTAGGGAACGGGGGCACCTCCTCCCCCCTTTTGGATTTTGGTCCGGGAGAGTACCAACACCCACCTCGCCAAGGGGAAACTCGGGGTTTTGAGTTTTTGATAGGATTTATTGGGATTTTCTTAAATATTGTTTTTATTGATAAGGAAAGTGATAAGAATTTTATTTTCAAAATAATTTTCAGCTTCTCGCGCGCATCAGCTGTTTAGTAGCCTACGCGGGTATGTGACTTGTTTAAATGAAATTATTATTTTATTAATAATGGATTGTGAAAGTGATCTATCAAATGTTGAAAATAGTGAATTAACTTCTAAGATAGAAGTTATAACTAATTCTCGCGCTAACTATTATAAAGAATACCGACAAAAACAAAAATTGAAAAAAAAAAAACTATGTGTTCCATCGGAAGCCACATTAACGGAGAAAAGTTCAATGGCGTAAGTAATTAATTCATTCATTTATTTCTTTTTCACTCATTAATTTAGTAAGGCAATATTATGAGGTGATCTATCCACTACTATCCTGTCATTATGCCTGTCAAACTAAAAGGTATCTATATAAAAGTACATATAATATATATACAGAGTGTCCCACGAAGTTCTGACAAATACATATAGAGCTAATTATAACAGAATGTTATTGAATTCAAATTAGTAAATGGCCAAAAGAGATAATGTTGGTACAAATTAACATATTGATTAGAATACAAGTTATTTCATTTGTCAGAACTCCGTGGGACACCCTGTATATATATTAAATACTCACATGTTTTATTTATTAAAGTAGAAAATATTTTATACCAACGGTTAGGTAAATGCAATAGATTTTGTAATATTTGTATTAATTCAGTAAAATCTATTTTTTGGTAACACTAATCAATGATTATTATTGTATTATATGTTATAAATAATTATAATATGATATATATTATAATAATAAGACAATTTTATGGTTTGAATTGAGATGGAAGACATTTCTAGAGAATGTAGAATGAACTATGATTAAATAAATACAAATGTATTTACTAGTGTACCTAAAGTGGTCCACAAAACAAAGTATGAGTTGAGTTATTTTTCAATTACTACATTTTTTGGGCATGTTTTAAGTTACA
>NW_021777901.1:0-332 GCF_005508785.2 Acyrthosiphon pisum | reverse complement strand
GGTGAAGACCTCGCGGTTAAGCGGAGTGCCAAGGTCCCCCATACCCCCCCCCCCCCCGTAATAACGCCCCTGTACAGGGTGATACACCATGTAAGCTAACCAACTTTTTTCTTCAATTATGCAGTTATTCAAGTTATTCAATTTCCGCAATCCTGGACAAACTCTTCCTAGTTTGTAACTTCATTTAAATATACTCAAATACCATATTATTAAATTCTCAAATTTTTTTATTCTACTAAAGAGTGTCTTGTGGAGATACAAACTTCTGTTTTTCAAATGAGAACCTCCCTAATCAACCATAAATAATACAGTAGATCACTTTTCTGCATTTT
>NW_021777900.1:0-861 GCF_005508785.2 Acyrthosiphon pisum | reverse complement strand
TTTAAGTAATATAATGATATAAATTATAGTTACTAGCAAATACTATATATGACAATAGGGAGAAACAATGATAATGTATAGATGATACAGGACCTGAAAATACTCGAATGCGCTATATTTGTATCTTTCAAGTTTCAATCTAGACCGTTCGTTACTTGCCCAGGGGAATTATCCATGTGTCAAGATTTTTGGTACTAGTTGTCCCTTATTGTCTTATAAGTTATAACTCAATAATAATATAGTGTTTGTTATTATAATTAATTATTATATCATAGTTATTTATTGGGCACCACATTACATTTAACATTTTCAACAACATTAGATTATTTGACGGACGACCGCGACGGCCCGTATATGTCTATTCATATTTTATTGAATAGTATAAAATTCTAAATAGTATAATGAATAATCCAACAATAAATACTAAGAAAATCATATAATTACTGAGAGCCAATTATTTACACACATACAATACCAGGAAAAACTTAAAATAGCACGGGCTTTAAATTGGGCTTTTGATTTGCATGCATGTTTAGAGTTTAGATGAAGAACTTTTGGAGGCTATAATGATTATAAGATGTAATGAACTATTTAAAAAATCATGTTAAAAATATATATAATTTAATAAAGAAGGTGATTGAATAAAAATTAAAAAAATTGAATATTAATTCATAATTGAGTCTTTGGTGTTAAACAATAATTATACTTAATGATTATTATAACTGGAGCATATTTTTTTTCTGTTGTATGTTTTTAATTTTTATCATTTTCAATGATCATAAATTTGTGCTTAATTACACAAAAAAAAAATTTCAAATATGAAGAATACTTAATAGTGAATGTATTGTCCTTTTTTATTAT
>NW_021777899.1:0-594 GCF_005508785.2 Acyrthosiphon pisum | reverse complement strand
TCACGACCCATTGTTATAGATTACGTGATCCATGATTTTGGTAGCGACACCGGTTGAATTCCTAATACCTTGCTAATTTTTTTATTATTGTTTGATTGTATTTATGCCTAGTTTAGAAGTTCGCAGATATTATGTACCTACAATAAACTATTGTATTATAATATATCTGCAAAAAACAATAAGTTATAAATTATGAATTCGAATAAGTTATGAATTAATTGAACAATATGCACACTTATGCACGGGATATTACGCAAAGCTAAAGTTTTTTTTCTTTCATGGCTTAAAAAGGTGACATGAGTCGTGAAAATATTGTTACAAATACAGTGGATCGCGAGTCAAAAAGGTTGGACACTACTAGTCAAAACCATATTTAGGATGAAAAATATTTTTATATTAAAAAATGTAGAATTCATTAGGTTTATCTTTGACAATAACTTAGATCCATTCTTAATTTTAATAAAAAATGATTTGGGCATTTGTTTGTAAATATCTGTGAACTAGTGTTAACAATTGACATAGGTATGCGTCTATAGCTCAAATAATTATTAAGATATTATCACTGATAATTATAAATCTTTTATTCCTGCCGAA
>NW_021777898.1:0-1225 GCF_005508785.2 Acyrthosiphon pisum | reverse complement strand
ATTATCAATATGTAATTACAAATCTAATGCACTAAGCTTAGGTACCTATACCTACTTGTCATTAAAAAAATTAATATATCATAATAAATAAATTTAAACATTAAACAATAATATTATTTTGTTTTACATCACGATAACATACCTAATTTAATATGTTAATGGCTCTTTTAAAATAATAGCCACCCCCCCCCCCTCAACATCCATTAATTCTTATTTGATACCTATTTTTATTATTTGACGTATCGATAAAAATCGAAATACTTTTAATTTTTATTTAAAAAATCTTTTAAATATTGTATCTATAAGTAAAACATCTAAAAACGACTTATTATTATTAATATTTAAATTATTATGGTCAAAAGATTATTAGAAAACGTAATATTTTATTTCGGGGATTTAATTTTTACAGAATATGAAACAAAATATTATTGTTAATGTTTGAACATTATAATAAAAATATAAAAGTAATTTGAATAAATTAAATTGGAAAAAGTGTACTGACCGATCTCATGTAGACTTAATAATGAATTCAAATTAGTTGTAAAATTAATTATTATCGCATTACTAGGTCAAAAGTAGGTAGACGTGGGAGATTCGATTTCGAGCTTACTTGACAACATATTCAAATCAGTTTTTATAATTCCTGTCCCTTCACTAGATCAATCGGAATGAAAACACGTCTAAATTCCCATGTCCCGCGTGTGTTTGAGAAAGACGGAAAAATCACCGCTTCCATTCCCCTCAACCTGACCTGCAGTGAGCTGCTGTGACCGCGATTTACCTACCTATACCCGAGTAATAACAATATGGCTTAAAGTCGAGGACAACCTGTGGATCGCCGGCGCACACGAAGTCCTCGTGCGTAACAGCGACGTGCAGCACGTCTCCGCGGGACTCGCTGTGGAATCGCAGATTTATATTATTATTATTATTATTATTAAACGTGTACAAAACTTCCTTTGTACGTAAAAACTTGAACGATACGTCGACTCTTCGTCGTCGTGAAAATACGGCTATTACATTATTATATATTATTATTATGTTTATCGCATATGCCGCGCGTCCGGGGAATGAGTAGAAAACATAATGATAATAATAATATAATATATTATTGAACTGCAACGGTTTGGCTCCGATGTCTGTTTAATTAGCAGACGTATACAGTACCTACGTATCACATTATATACATATATAATATATTGTGTGCAATAACTGCGCCGCGGAC
>NW_021777897.1:0-1347 GCF_005508785.2 Acyrthosiphon pisum | reverse complement strand
CCAAGCACCTTCACGTCACTCTGTGTAGTAACTTGTCATTTGAACTTAGACTAAATTACTGAAGAACGTTTAAATAAACTACAAAGTATCTTTCATCTGTCTACATTTATTTATAACTATCCTGTCAACATCTTCATCATCAACACGAGCGGTCTCGCTTCCTGCAAAATCATAATATACTCGTAGTTAACGGCTATCAGAATAATACTCTGACCAGCTCCAACAACGAGAATATTACAACTGACATGTGTTATGATTTGTTATATACTTGTTTGTGTTGGAAATTACATGCAGGAGTATTCTAGAATTTGTATTAGTTCCAATAGCAATGCTTCGAATGTTGGTGGAAAAAGGAATCCTCTGGTGGTATGCTTTATTATAAAATATTGGAAGTATTTCAGGAATCTTGGGTCGTTTATTTTGGTTTGATTTCCGGCACTTTTTGTTAAATCTTTGATTGTGGTTATGTATTGTGTGGTGAGTTCGATTTGTGTATTGAGTGTTGTTGTTGAAATTATGATTTTGATGCACTGCTTTAATAATACTATGAATTGTATTTTTTAGCTGTTGCTCAGGTCTTTGAGATTGTTTTGTATGGCATACATTTAGAAAGTATTCAGTGTGCTAATTCGTGTTTTTGAATTGATTTTAGTTATGATTTTGTTTGTGCTTTAGAGATTTGTTTAAAATATTTATTGTTCTTACGAATTGAAATATTTCAGACTGATTGTTGTTTGATGATGAAATGTAATAATTCTTCAGTATTTGTATGAATTCTAGCAGTAATAGTTCAAATGATGGTGCTAGTATATATTTTTCGTTAGTGTATTTTGTGGTGAAATATTTCAAATACTTCAAAATTTCGGCGTTGTTTGATTCTGATAGTAGCTGGGCGAGCTTATTTAGGTCTTTGATTTTTTTTTTGTGTTGAAATGAGGTATTGGATTGGATGCTTTGTTGTGTTAATGCAGTTAGTGTTTTTATGCACTGTTTTGATAAGATGGTAAATAATGCTTGTTGAGTGTAATTGATAGTTTTATTATTCGTCATTAATAATTTTTATTGGTTAGATAGGATGGGTTGTATACTTGTATAGGTATATCGTAATGACGCTTATCGTAATAATAACTTTACCTAGTTGGGCGCCATTTGTGATGGGATAAAAATGAAGTGGTAGGAGGTATAGAGTAATATGGGTGATAGAGAGCGCAGGCGGAAGTGCGCAGTGGGCGGATGATTGCAGAAAGGGGTGTGTTCGTTTTGGGTGATGTGTTTGTTGAAATTTTTATCCTATCACTGAATATTATCGGTGTATATTTTATTGACGATTCGTTTTTGATTGTAAAA